>NC_143030.1:70762398-70954898 GCF_057628025.1 Oncorhynchus mykiss | reverse complement strand
GCCATGGTGTCATGATGTCTGTAGTGCCATGTTGTCTGTAGTGTCATGGTGTCTGTAGTGTCATGGTGTCTGTAGTGTCATGGTGTCTGTTGTGTCATGGTGTATGTAGTGTCATGGTGTTTGGAGTGTCATGGTGTCTGTAGTGTCACGATGTCTGTAGTGTCATGGTGTCTGTAGTGTCAAGATGTCTGTATTGTCATGGTGTCTGTTGTGTCATGGTGTCTGTAGTGTCATGGTGTCTGTTGTGTCATGGTGTCTGTATTGTCATGGTGTCTGTAGTGTCATGGTGTCTGTAGTGGCATGATGTCTGTTGTGTCATGCTATCTGTAGTATCATGTTGTCAAGATGTCTGTATTGTCATGGTGTCTGTAGTTGCGTGATGTATGTAGTGTCATGGTGTCTGTAGTATCATGGTGTCAAGATGTCTGTATTGTCATGGTGTCTGTAGTGGCATGATGTATGTAGTGTCATGGTGTCTGTAGTGTCATGGTGTCTTTAGTTGCGAGATGTCTGTTGTGCCTGTAGTGTCATGGTGTCTCCAGTGTCATGGTGTCTCCAGTGTCATGGTATCTCCAGTGTCATGGTGTCGGTGGTGTCATGGCGTCTGTAGTGTCATGGTGTCTGTTGTGTCATGGTGTCTGTTGTGTCATGGTGTATGTAGTGTCATGGTGTCTGTTGTGTCATGGTGTCTGTTGTGTCATGGTGTATGTAGTGTCATGGTGTATGTAGTGTCATGGTGTCTGTAGTGTCAGGATGTCATGGTGTCTGTAGTGTCATGGTGTCTGTTGTATGTAGTGTCATGGTGTATGTAGTGTCATGGTGTCTGTAGTGTCATGATATCTGTAGTGTCATGGTGTCTGTAGTGTCATGGTGTCTGTAGTGTCATGGTGTCTGTAGTGTCACGATGTTTGGAGTGTCATGGTGTCTGTTGTGTCATGGTGTTTGGCGTGTCATGGTGTCTGTAGTGTCATGGTGTCTGTAGTGTCATGGTGTCTTTAGTTGCGAGATGTCTGTTGTGCCTGTAGTGTCATGGTGTCTCCAGTGTCATGGTGTCTCCAGTGTCATGGTATCTCCAGTGTCATGGTGTCGGTGGTGTCATGGCGTCTGTAGTGTCATGGTGTCTGTTGTGTCATGGTGTCTGTTGTGTCATGGTGTCTGTAATGTCATGGTGTCTGTAGTGACATGGTGTCATGGTGTCTGTAGTGTCATGGTGTCTGCTGTGTCATGGTGTCTGTAGTGTCATGGTGTCTGTTGTGTCATGGTGTCTGTAATGTCATGGTGTCTGTAGTGACATGGTGTCATGGTGTCTGTAGTGTCATGGTGTCTGCTGTGTCATGGTGTCTATAATGTCATGGTGTCTGTAGTGCCATTGTGTCTGTAGTGTCATGGTGTCTGTAATGTCATGGTGTCTGTAGTGACATGGTGTCATGGTGTCTGTAGTGCCATGGTGTCTGTATTGTCATGATGTCTGTGGTGTCATGGTGTCTGTAGTGCCATGGTGTCTGTAGTGCCATGGTGTCATGATGTCTGTAGTGCCATGTTGTCTGTAGTGTCATGGTGTCTGTAGTGTCATGGTGTCTGTAGTGTCATGGTGTCTGTTGTGTCATGGTGTATGTAGTGTCATGGTGTTTGGAGTGTCATGGTGTCTGTAGTGTCATGATGTCTGTAGTGTCATGGTGTCTGTATTGTCATGGTGTCTGTAGTGTCATGGTGTCTGTAGTGGCATGATGTCTGTTGTGTCATTCTATCTGTAGTATCATGGTGTCAAGATGTCTGTATTGTCATGGTGTCTGTAGTTGCGTGATGTATGTAGTGTCATGGTGTCTGTAGTATCATGGTGTCAAGATGTCTGTATTGTCATGGTGTCTGTAGTGGCATGATGTATGTAGTGTCATGGTGTCTGTAGTGTCATGGTGTCTTTAGTTGCGAGATGTCTGTTGTGCCTGTAGTGTCATGGTGTCTCCAGTGTCATGGTGTCTCCAGTGTCATGGTATCTCCAGTGTCATGGTGTCGGTGGTGTCATGGCGTCTGTAGTGTCATGGTGTCTGTTGTGTCATGGTGTCTGTTGTGTCATGGTGTATGTAGTGTCATGGTGTCTGTTGTGTCATGGTGTATGTAGTGTCATGGTGTATGTAGTGTCATGGTGTCTGTAGTGTCAGGATGTCATGGTGTCTGTAGTGTCATGGTGTCTGTTGTATGTAGTGTCATGGTGTATGTAGTGTCATGGTGTCTGTAGTGTCATGATGTCTGTAGTGTCATGATGTCTGTAGTGTCATGGTGTCTGTAGTGTCATGGTGTCTGTAGTGTCATGGTGTCTGTAGTGTCATGATGTTTGGAGTGTCATGGTGTCTGTTGTGTCATGGTGTTTGGCGTGTCATGGTGTCTGTAGTGTCATGGTGTCTGTAGTGTCATGGTGTCTTTAGTTGCGAGATGTCTGTTGTGCCTGTAGTGTCATGGTGTCTCCAGTGTCATGGTATCTCCAGTGTCATGGTGTCGGTGGTGTCATGGCGTCTGTAGTGTCATGGTGTCTTTAGTTGCGAGATGTCTGTTGTGCCTGTAGTGTCATGGCGTCTGTAGTGTCATGGTGTCTGTTGTGTCATGGTGTCTGTTGTGTCATGGTGTATGTAGTGTCATGGTGTCTGTTGTGTCATGGTGTATGTAGTGTCATGGTGTCTGTAGTGTCAGGATGTCATGGTGTCTGTAGTGTCATGGTGTCTGTTGTATGTAGTGTCATGGTGTATGTAGTGTCATGGTGTCTGTAGTGTCATGATGTCTGTAGTGTCATGATGTCTGTAGTGTCATGGTGTCTGTAGTGTCATGGTGTCTGTAGTGTCATGGTGTCTGTAGTGTCATGATGTTTGGAGTGTCATGGTGTCTGTTGTGTCATGGTGTCTGCTGTGTCATGGTGTATGTAGTGTCATGGTGTTTGGAGTGTCATGGTGTCTGTAGTGTCATGATGTCTGTAGTGTCATGGTGTCATGGTGTCTGTAGTGTCATGGTGTCTGTTGTATGTAGTGTCATGGTGCCTGTAGTGTCATGGTGTCTGTAGTGTCATGGTGTATGTAGTGTCATGGCGTCTGTAGTGTCATGATGTCTGTAGTGTCATGGTGTCTGTTGTGTCATGGTGTCTGTAGTGTCATGATGTTTGGAGTGTCATGGTGTCTGTTGTGCCATGGTGTCTGTTGTATGTAGTGTCATGGTGTCATGGTGTATGTAGTGTCATGGTGTCTGTTGTATGTAGTGTCATGGTGTATGTAGTGTCATGGTGTATGTAGTGTCATGGTGTCTGTTGTATGTAGTGTCATGGTGTCTGTAGTGTCATGGTGTCATGGTGTCTGTATTGTCATGGTGTCTGTTGTGTCATAGTGTCTGTTGTATGTAGTGGCATGGTGTCATGGTGTCTGTTGTGTCATGGTGTCTGTAGTGTCATGGTGTCTGCATTGTCATGGTGTCTGTAGTGTCATGGTGTATGTAGTGTCATGGTGTCTGTATTGTCATGGTGCCATGGTATCTGTTTTGTCATGGTGTCTGTTGTATGTGGTGTCATGGTGTCTGTTGTGTCATGGTGTCTGTTGTGTCATGGTGTATGTAGTGTCTGTAGTGTCATGGTGTCTGCAGTGTCATTATGTTTGTTGTATCGTGATGTCTGTATTGTCACAGTGTCTGTAGTGTCTGTAGTGTCATTATGTTTGTTGTATCGTGATGTCTGTAGTGTCACGGTGTCTGTAGTGTCATGGTGTTTGTTGTATCGTGATGTCTGTAGTGTCATGGTGTCTGTAGTGTCACAGTGTCTGTAGTGTCATTATGTTTGTTGTATCGTGATGTCTGTAGTGTCACAGTGTCTGTAGTGTCATGGTTCCTGTAGTGTCATGGTGTCTGTAGTGCCACAGTGTCTGTAGTGTCATGGTTCCTGTAGTGTCATGGTTCCTGTAGTGTCATGGTTCCTGTAGTGTTATGGTTCCTGTAGTGTCATGGTGTCTGTAGTGTTATGGTTCCTGTAGTGTCATGGTGTCTGTAGTGTCATGGTTCCTGTAGTGTCATGGTGTCTGTAGTGTCATGGTTCCTGTAGTGTCATGGTGTCTATAGTGTCATGATGTTTGTTGTATTGTGATGTCTGTAGTGTCACAGTGTCTGTAGTGTCATGATGTCTGTAGTGTCATGGTTCCTGTAGTGTCATGGTGTCTGTAGTGTCATGGTTCCTGTAGTGTCATGGTGTCTGTAGTGTCATGATGTCTGTAGTGTCACGGTGTCTGTAGTGTCATTATGTTTGTTGTATCGTGATGTCTGTAGTGTCATGGTGTCTGTAGTGTCATTATGTTTGTTGTATTGTGATGTCTGTTGTGTCATGGTGTCTGTAGTGTCATTATGTTTGTTGTATCGTGATGTCTGTAGTGTCATGGTGTCTGTAGTGTCACAGTGTCTGTAGTTTTCCCACCAAATCCTTGCCACCTCAGTCATCATTATGTAAGATGGAATGTTGGCTGACTCCTTTGGAATGAAGACGTAGATATACTGGTACTGACTGTATATGTACCATGTTCCTCAGGTGTGATTGTGTTTGTTGTTCCAGGGATAGTGGAAGAGTACCGTCCGCCCTTCTTTGACATGGTGCCCTCTGACCCCAGCTTTGAGGAGATGAAGAAGGTGGTGTGTGTGGACAAGCAAAGACCCAGTATGCACAACAGGCTGCACTCTCACCCGGTGAGACACACAGATGCACATACTCTGAGTGTACAAAACATTAGGAAATCCTGATCTTTCCATGACAGTCTGACCAGGTGAATCCAGGTGAAAGCTATGATCCCTTATTGATGTCACTTGATAAATCGACTTTAATCAAATCAAAATACATTTGTATTGGTCACATATACATGGTTAGCAGATGTTATTGCGAGTGTAGCGAAATGCTTACAGTGTAGCAAAATGCTTACAGTGTAGCAAAATGCTTACAGTGTAGCAAAATGCTTACAGTGTAGCAAAATGCTTACAGTGTAGCAAAATGCTTACAGTGTAGCAAAATGCTTACAGTGTAGCAAAATGCTTACAGTGTAGCGAAATGCTTACAGTGTAGCAAAATGCTTACAGTGTAGCGAAATGCTTACAGTGTAGCAAAATGCTTACAGTGTAGCGAAATGCTTACAGTGTAGCAAAATGCTTACATGCGTATATGAAGGGGAGGAGACAGATTAAAGAAGGATTTTTAAGCCTTGAGACAATTGAGACATGGATTGTGTATGTGTGCCATTCAAGACAAAAGATTGAAGTGCCTTTGAACAGGGTATGGTAGTAGGTGCCAGGCGCACCGGTTTGAGTATGTCAAGAGCTGCAATTCTGCTGGGTTTTTACCCTCAACAGTTTCTTGTGTTTATCAAGAATTTATCAAGAATGACATCCAGCCAATTACCCAAAAGACATCCAGCCAATTTGATACAACTGTGGGAAGTACTGGAGTCAACATGGGCCAGCATCCCTGTGGAACTCTTTCGACACCTTGTAGAGTCAACATGGGCCAGCATCCCTGTGGAACGCTTTCGACACCTTGTAGAGTCAACATGGGCCAGCATCCCTGTGGAACGCTTTCGACACCTTGTAGAGTCAACATGGGCCAGCATCCCTGTGGAACTCTTTCGACACCTTGTAGAGTCAACATGGGCCAGCATCCCTGTGGAACTCTTTCAACACCTTGTTGTCCATGCCCTGACAAATAGAGGCTGTTCTGAGGGCAAAAGGGAGTGCAAGTCAATATTTGGAAGGTGTTTCTAATGTTTTGTACAGTCAGTGTATAGACACGCGCACACACACCATCAATAGTGACTTTCTACTGTACATACAGTGATAGAACAGTGTGATTTTATGGTGGGTCTCTCTCTCTCTCTTTCTTTGTGTACAGATCCTGTCCTCCATTACCAAGATAATGAAGGAGTGTTGGTTCCAGAGCCCTCCAGCCCGCCTAACAGCTCTCCGTGTCAGGAAGACCCTCTCCAAGCTGGACCAGGACCATGGCTACCCCACAGAGAAACAAAAAATGGATCTGCAGGCCTCAACTCCAGACTACAAGCAGGACGTCTAGACCTTAACATAAGACTACAAACAGCACACTAACATTAAGGCTGATAGTCTTGTATAGAGACTATCTATATCCTTTGCTACTATGTAAGACTCTCAGTGTCCCATGTTTCTGGTGCCTCTTCCTAAAAGGCCCTCACCAACCTTCCATACACTGCCTGGATCATTTCATCAGGAATACGATAGAAGAATTGTATGTATTTGCTTCGGCATATTAATTTGGCGAGATCTGGAATGGGACAAGCATAAGCATCGACAAATGAGGACTTGGATTTTTGAAGAGTTTACTGAAAGGACTTCCATAGGAACATGGACATTGTTTTCTCCAAGCGGCCCACAGGATTGAGAGATCATCAGAGTTTGGTCCTTGTTATAGCCTTATCCTGTGATACTTTGGGGATGGACATGCCGCCTTTGGATCAGTGAGGCCTTGTGATGTATGATCAGAATGATCATTACAAGCGGCCGTTAATGTCTTGCTAGTGCCTTGTTTGTTTTGATGCACTGTACGGAATCTATACATATTCATTGATTTAGTATATTCTGGAAGCATTTAGAGCTGACCATAAACAGTTCCCTGATAATGTGCTACTCATGATCGTAGTATAAGCCCAGAGCTAATGAAGTAGTTGTATCTAGCGATAGAATACTGTATCTTTCACCAGCGTTGGATTTACTGTAAAGTACCTATGTATATTATGATATTTATGTATTTCTATTTGTATTTTATCTGAAATTATATATGCAATACTTTCAGTGTAGAAATACTATCATTATCATCACTACCATTCAACATTAAGGGAATTAAAAAACATTACATCGATTACAGGGTATTTAATTTATCCATAGATACATGTTTATTAACCTACTAAAAATGGTTGAAATGTGTTTGTATGCTGCTCACCTCACTCTGAAATTACATTTGAATTAGGCTGCTAAAAGATTAGTTGTTATGCTGGTCGGGAAAAGGGGCGTAATTGTCCACCAGAGGGCACCAGACACGATATAGCAGATATTTCAGATCTGTCAATCACATTTCAGAAGGAGAATACACCCAGACTATTTCACCCAGACTTATTGTATATTTACTGTTATGTGAATGGGACAAACTCCTGCTCCTCCTCAAACATAAACAAATACTCTTACTGTATATATATATATATGTGTGAGTGCCTGCATACATGTGTGTGTGACCGTGTTTGTATCTCTTTGTGTTACAATGAGAGAGGCATTTCTCTCCCAGATATTTTCTGTTTTGACCTAGTTAGAAAATGCCAAAGTGTGGAGTTAGTGAAGTGTGAAAGAAGCAGGTCTAATTTGGCCAGCACATGTTTCTATTACGTCTGGAGGCTCTCCTTTTATTTCCACAAAGAGAAGACAAGTAAAGGTTTTCAAAGTTAATCTGTGTCTATTCAACATGAGCTTAGAACACTGTGTGAGTGTGGACGGAAATTGATTCCAGTCTATCTGTCCATTCATCTACAATATTGATTATTCAGCCTGTGTGGGTGTGTGTGTTACTCTATCTGTCTGGCTGGTGTTGACCAAACTCCAGAGAGATAATACGCTCCATGCCGCAGTCTGTCTGTCTGGCCATGCAGTCAGATTAAGAGCTGGTTATTTTTAACACCGTAGAAGGGGGTTGTTCAAGTATCAAAGGCCAAGCGCCACTCTCCTTTTGAGAGAGAGAGTGAGCTGAGCCCCTCTCATGTCTTCCTCCCTGTCCAATTCCAAATGGCTTGGCTGGCTTTGATAGAAGGAGGATTTGACCAGCAGACGTGTGTGTGTGTGCGCACGCTAGAAGAAATGAGCAGATGAATGAAGAAATTAGCAGATTAATTGGGACAGCTTGATAACGGCTAGATATACAACTGCTGTCTGTAGAGACCAAGCAGACACTATTAGACTTCAGGGCAGAACAGAGAGCACTAGCAAAGTGCCAGGTTTATCACAGCAGCAAGAGAGAGAGCTATAACATTCTGCCAAATGCATCCCTGATGAGCCTGACCATGTTTATTTAATTTAATTAACTAGGCAAGTCAGTTAAGAACACATTTTTATTTACAATGGCGTCCTACCCCGGCCAAACCCTAACAGCTCTGGGCCAATTGTGCGCCGCCCTATGGGACTCCCAATCATGGCCGGTTGTGATACAGCCTGGAATCAAACCAGGGTCTGTAGTGACAGCCTCTAACACTGAGATGCAGTGCCTCAGACCACTGCGCCACTTGGGAGCCCATTAAAGCGTAAACTATCTTTCACTAAATCTTCTAATAGGTACTTGCCCAAAATGTGTTTTTTTCTCACAGTGGCTTTTTCATCATGAGGGCAAATAACCAAAGTTATATGTGACAAATATTCCAGTCAGGCAATATATCTGAATCCTATACCACGAATTGTTAAATCGTGTAGAAATTATCAAAAATCATTCAGAGCAGTCAGAATATGAATTTGCATCACAGACAATCCAATCATTCTAGCGTCGGGTCTACCATAAGAAAGGGGCTGGAATCAGAAAGAGCGCACCCCTTTAAAACCGAATACACACCCATTTAATTAACTACGCTGTCTGCATCATTTCGCCTGGCTTTTTGTCTTTTATTTTCATCCCACACGTTTGGAGGCGACAATACACCTTTTTGCTTGTAGTTCTCCATAAAACCCAAAGAAGAAGACTTCGCCTGGCTGGTTGTCTGTGTCTGGCGGTGGCTGTATGGTTTGTGGTGTGTTTAGGTCTGACGGTGGTGTTTACAATACCACACTCCGAATGCGATGGGAATGCTGAAGAAATGGCTTTAAAACAAATCATTCTCACGTTACTGGTCCTGTTCGGGTTAGTAACCATCGGTGATGGTAAGTGAAATGGTTTACGTTTGGCCCCTTTGGCTTTTGTCTTCGTGTATGTTTTGTTTGTTTGAGAGGGAGAATGGCTTGGCTGGCATCGCCTGTCGATCATCATGGCGCTGCCTGTCTAGGGTTTGTAAACCGCAAACACATTATAGCTAGTACTACTTGCTAAACTCGTTGAATAACACGGCCGGTGAAACATGTCACGTGTATTTCTGTAATCCATGCTTCTGGTTTGCTTAGCTGGTTATATAAATAGAAAATGTGATTTAGTGTGTGAGTGAGTCGATGTAGCTCGCTAACGAAACGTTAGCTAACAAAACATGTTTGCGTCTGTTTCGAGCTACTTGGCTAGTCTGCTAACCAGGTGTGCACAAAGGGACCAGGCTAACAATGTAGTCTGTGCATTTCAACATTGCTTCATGTTTGTCTTGAAAAGAAGCCACACGTTTCTGTTGACGTTAACGCTACAGTTATCTGTGAGCGGCGGTGTTATGCGTTGGTGTTTACTAAACAATCGCCTGGCGGCCGGCCCGTGATTAGAATAGGCTCGAGGGGGGGGCTCTTCCGCATATAACAAGACCCATAGTCACGCGTTTAGAGCTTTTTATGATTGTATGTGTCTCTAATAGCTATCTCAACTGAAATAATGTATATCCTTCAACCAAGAAAACTGGATACAGGAATCCAGACAATTTATTCTTCAGAGGGGGTACTATTTTGTGTGTGTGTGTAAATAAATGGTTACTGTTTTGTGACCACCACTACGCTAGCCAAGTGGACTGGCAGTGGTGCGACACCAGCCGTCCATTCAGCCGACCCAGACAGAAGTCTGGGTTCTTTGTGATGGAAATGTAGCGAATGGGGGTCTTTTCAGGCTCCAGGCCCCCTCCCACCACACGCACAGCGGGAATTTGGCATATGGTGTCTTTAGTCTATATAGCTACTAGCTAGACGTGTTTGTGTTGTTGGTTACACTGCCTGGTTGTGTTAAACTTTCTGAAAAAGCCAGACTGTCACTTTTTTTAAACTGTTGAGAGAGGGTGAAGTTTATTTCAGATTCAAAATCATTTGAACATTATTGTTCCACTTGAGGCATTGTAGAGAAGGGCTGGGAGTGTGTCTTATTTTCCTCTGTGATATTTTCTTCTCTATATGGAAAGACATTGCAAGTTAGAATTTTGTGGCCTCCTGCGTGATGCAGCAGTCTAAGGCACCGCATCCATGCTTGAGGTGTCACTACAGACCCAGGTTCATTCCAAGGCTATGTCACAACCGGCCTGCTACCTGGAGTCCAATAGGGCGGTGTGCAATTGGCCCAGTGTCGTCCGGGTTAGGGGAAGGTTTGGCGGGGGGGGGGGGGGGGTCTTTACCTGGTTCATCATGCTCTAGTGACTCCTTGTGGCGGGGTGGGAGCCTGCAGGCTGCCTATGATTGTCAGTTGAATGGTGTTTGCTCTGACACATTGGTGCGGCTGGCTCCTGGGTTAAGCGAGCAGGCGTTACGAAGCGCTGTTTGGCGTGTGTTATTTCGGATGACGCATCACTCGACCTTCGCCTCTTCCAAGCCCGTTGGGGAGTTGCAGCGATGAGAGAAGATCATAATTGGATATCACGAAAGAGGGGTAAAATAAAAAAAACACTTGAACTAATGTAACGTTAGTGTGGGAGAGGTGGAGAAATGATTATTGATAAATTATGACAAACCTCCTGGCATTGACAACTTAGATGGAAAGTTACTGACGATGGCAGCTGACTCTATAGCCACTCCTATCTGTCATGTCTTTAATTTGAGCCTAGAGGAAAGTCTTTGTCCTCGGGCCTGGAGGGAAGCCAAATTGTGTGAGCTGTACTGTTAGATATCAGTGCAACCTTTGACATTATTGACCATAACCTGTTGTTGAGAACCTGTGTTATGGCTTTACACCCTCTGCCATATCATGAATACAGAGCTATCTATCTAATAGAACTCCGAAGGGATTCTTCAATGGAAGATTCTCTAATGTTAAACATGTAAAGTGTGGTGTACTGCAAGGCAGCTCTCTAGGCCCTCCACTCTCTTCTATTTTTACCAATGACCTGCCACTGGCATTAAACAAAGCATGTGTGTCCATGTATGCTGATGATTCAACCATATACACATCAGCAACCACAGCTAATGAAGTCACTGAAACCCTTAACAAAGAGTTGCAGTCTGTTTTGGAATGGGTGGCCAGTAATAAACTGGTCCTGAACATCTCTAAAACTAAGAGCATTGTATTTGGTACAAGTTATTTATTCAGTTATTTATTCAGGCTCTAGTTTTATCTTGATTATTGTCCAGTGCTACAAAGAGATACCTAGTTAAGCTGCAGCTGGCCCAGAACAAAGCGACATGTCTTGCTCTTCATCGTAATCGGAGGGCTAATATAAATACTAGGCGTGTCACTCACCTGGTTAAGAGTTGAGGCGAGGCTGACTGTTTCACTTCTTGTTTTTATAAGGAACATTGTGTTGGAAATTCCAAATTGTTTGCATAGTCAACTTACACACACTTATGCCACCAGGGGTCTTTCACAGTCCCCAGGTCCAGAACAAATTGAAGGAAACATACAGTATTATACAGAGCCATGAGTGTGTGTGGAACCTTCCATCTCATATAGTGCAAGTGAACAGCAAACCTGGTTTCACAAAACAAAGCAACACCTCACAGCACAACGCCTCTCCCCTGAGTGGCAAGTGGCCTAGTGTTTAGAACATTGGGCCAGTAACTGAAAGGTTGCTGGATCGAATCCCTGACCTGTTCTTCCCATGAGCAACGCAGTTAACCCACTTTCCCGGGAGCTGAAGACATGGATGTCAATAATGGCAGCCCCCCGCATCTCTCTGATTCAGTTGGGTTAAACCCCAAAGATGCATTTCAGTTGTAAAACTGACTAGGTATCCCCCTTTCCCATGTGACCTAGTTGTTGTGTGTATGTGTAACTGACTAGCTGTCACCATCGGCTAATGGGGATCCTGATAAATAAACAATCTTCCCGTTGCAACTTGCCACTGACAAAAACATTTTAAAATGGAGAGACTGAGAAAGTTACCCATATCTGCCAATGTCAATAACCTTAAGTGACTCATTCAACTTCCAAGAAGCAGAGAGCAACATTGCATTCCTCCCTTGACCGGATGGTTTTTAGATGAGGACATGGTGCACTTTGATTGCTCACATTTGAGTATTTTCACATAGGCCGTGTTGAAGTGAGATGGATAGAGGTGAGAGCAGCATAGACTACAGGGTTGAGACTCTATGCGAAAGTATATCTAGGACCGGCTGGGATGTACCGGAGTTGACCATTTGACTGGGTTAGTCAAATGTCACACTCCAGTGTAATGTAGTCCTCTAGTACCAGTGAGAGCGGAGGAGGTTGGTTTCTCAGGCCAAGCAGACAGACTGGGCATGAAGGGTTTGTCCAGCTGGACTGGGGTTGCTTTATGAAGAGGGGCCCACTCGGCTCTGTCTGGGGCCACAGTTTCACACCACATAATGGATTATGCCATGCCAAAGCTGAAACCAGATGGTACCAGAAGTAGCCTAGCTAGTGCGGTTAAAAGTTGTTGGGCTACTGTTGGCCCTGGGGGTCTGGTCTGTGACTCAATTTACTCACAGGATCGTCATGGCTCACAGGACGCCAGTTTCATCTCCTGTTGATGGCATCATTTGAACGTACCAGTCATTAGCTTAGTCATGATGCCTTTGTGACGTAACTTATTTTTGTGGATCGATTGTTTTTCTCTAAGCTTTGGTGCACAATTAAAGGTCAATACACTGCTTTTCAACCAGTCAGGAATAATCTAATGAGTTCAGGGCTTATGAAAGTATACCTAGGCTAAATAGAAGCCTTCAACAACCATAAGACCCACCAATTACATTATTTTATCAAAATAGTTTAAGCTTCTTTTTTTTTTTTTTCAATCACCGATCTGGCTTTCAAGCCTATGAAAATTGCCATTTTGTTACAATTGTAACCAGAACCAGTCACATCCACTAATAATGAACAACATCTGGTAGCAGTCTTTATAGAGCATTAACACAGCTTTCAAACAGTTTCTCAAGCACAAGCCCACCGCTAGCGAGTAGCCAGCTAGTTTGTATATTTAAAGTCTAGCCAACTTGGATCTATTTGTTTGTTAACAAGGTAGAACAGTTGAACTGTTATAAATACACCCTGCTGTCTGTCTCCAACTGTTTAAACAGCCTGTTCACTTTTAGATGTTGAAATCAAGTGGGCTACCTGGGTAAGGTGATGCTTATTACTCAGAATGAGCACGAGTTGCCAAGTAGAGAGAAATGAAAAGGTATCGTTATGAGAATCAACTGATTCTGTTGGAACAAACTTCAAATGTAAATAGCGAGTTGAAACTTTCTCAGACAACAAGCAGTTATCTTTCATCTTTGTTGTTGTGAGTGGCAGGGGGAGGGGCTTGGTGTCTGTGTGTACAAGTGGGAAGGAGCTAAGCAGACACCACACAGAAGGAGTTAAGGAGACGAGACCAAAAAGACAAATGTTTAATAATAATTAGATATATTGCCTAGTCCCAAATGTATTTATTTCATGCTAATAAGGTGAATTTATTGCCTTAGAAGGCCTTGCCTATATATAAAGTTATATTGGTTAACCAGAAGAGCATCTAGAACTGGGGTCTGTCAGGTCCATTCAGCCTCAGGTCTGATTGCCCCCCCCCCTTTCTTAAAAAACAACATTTTTTTTATCGGACCTGGGTCTGATTGTCTGTCTGGGTCCAACTTTTTGCACCCGAGAAGACCTCTACCAGAGACACTGCTGTGAGGCAGTGCAGGGCACATCTCTCCTGCTTTCTTTCTCTTCCCGTCTCTCCTGCTTTCTCTTCCTGTCTCCTGCTTTCTCTTCCTGTCTCCTGCTTTCTCTTCCTGTCTCTTCTGCTTTCTCTTCCTCTTCCTGTCTCTCCTGCTGTCTCTTCCTGTGTGTCACATTCACAAAGCCTATAGTGGACCTGGCTGTCCCTTCAGACTTTTATCTGTCGTCTCACTTATGCCTCCTTCCTCTGCCCACTCTGCCAGTAACCTATAGACATATATCTAGTCTGGGTTCTGTTTCCTTGTCGGTAAAGGAAGCTCTGTGCTCCAACTAGCCTGCTGCATTGCTGCTGTATTATACAGCCAAGGCTACCTCTCTTGTAGCTACTGCCTGTCGTTGCTGCTGTATTATACAACCAAGGCTACCTCTCTTGTAGCCACTGCCTGTCATTGCTGCTGTATTATACAGCCAAGGCTACCTCTCTTGTAGCCACTGCCTGTCATTGCTGCTGTATTATACAGCCAAGGCTACCTCTCTTGTAGCCACTGCCTGTCGTTGCCTTGTGTGTTCAGAATCAGATTTCATGTAACCAGAGATGACTTAATAAATACAAGAAAATACCCTTTTTCCTTGGCTGAACTGTAAACTGTACACAGAATATGATTCGGTGTGGTGCTGAACTATCTCTACAGCTGCTGGTGTGGTGCTGTTTCATGTCCTAATGATGTTGTGGGAATGAAAAGGAGCGCATCAAGTCAGATTCCAACATGTGCATGCCTGTCTACCAGATTAGAGTCAGGGGAATGTACAGGAACAGAGCTGCCTGGGAGTCACAAGTGATGGGAAGTTGGGACTCTTTTTACTGGCTGATGTTTTCAACCTGTTCAGTGAAAAGAACAGATCATTCTACTAATTTAGTTTGTTTGATTCAGTAATGCCCTAGAGCACGCAGGACTGGCGAACGAGGAACTTAAACTTGAAAGTTCTACAAGCTTCTTATTCACCATAGGGGTCTTATTGGTGCTGCCATTGAACACTGTTATGCACACAAATCTGGTTATTTATTAACCATGTCACATCCAACCTCTTTATGTGGGTAAAGTACATGTGGGTTATAAAATGGCCTGATGGAAACAGAACATTTTTCAGTAAACTTTCCAAATGTCGACAAAACAAAATACGCTAAACACGGCTTTGTGTCGGTAAAATGACCTGTGAGAAATGTTGGTGAAAATGTGATTATGTGCGAATATTGATATATTGATAATCTCATGTAGGCAATATGTGCGCTCTGTTCTTATCTGCGCTCTGTTGGCTAGAGCTCACATGCCAATACCAGAGTATCACACAACCATATAACACTACATTTGTTTGTGAGAGAACCATCAGTAGAGTTGAAAATGCGATGGAAACCCATTTTGTGCACAACTTCATCACGTATAGCATTTTAATTTGCAACAAGTCAAAACATATTGTTTTATACAGATTTTTTAAATATATTTGCATGTGAATCTATTGCCAGTTGGCTGTAAATCTAGTTGTTGATACCTTTTTTGAAACGAGGTCTAGTTGTGGCTGCAACCGGACTAGATTGTGAACGGCTCTTGTCGGAATGCTTGAGCCTTCCATGTTTGTTGATCAGTGGTAGGCTGTGTTTTGGTTCTACAAGGCTGTCCATCAATAAAACTCAATCAATTTGTTGCATTCATTCTTACACCACGTGATCAATTATCAGTTATTTTCCTTCTCTGTGCTGCCTGCAGCATGACCTATTTTCCTTCCTGCACATATACAGTTGGTGGTGGTTGGAGCCCGTCTCCGGAGCCGCCAGCAGCTCGGGCTTTATTGCCAAAATCCAGAACTATCCCTTTAACGACCTGGCTAATAACCTCTTCTCTCTGCGTGGTGAATGTTGTAGCCTGGGTCCGCTGGGGATGAGTGTAGTTTTCCCCTTTAATTACCCGGCCCTCTAATGACCTCCATCAACCGAGAAAGCTCTGGATGGCTAATTACAGCTGCAGACATTCTGGCCTCTCATTGACCCGTGGACATAAGTGCTCTGGTATTGTTGCTGTTGGATGAAAACCTCTTATCTGCAAAACAGAAACCTTTCAGTAAATTGGGGGGCTGGGGATTTTCCATAAATGAACATACAATTATACAACTTCAGAAGCTATTTAGGAAACAAATGATTGGGGTCCAGGGGTTCTCAAATGGGGGTCTGGTCCGTGGAGGTACTGCATTTCATTTCTAACATATTCAATGACTTTCGACCAAGGATTTGTGGAATACGTTTTTTAAATTGTGTAATACAATTCCTATTCATCTACCATGTACAGTTGAAGTCGGAAGTTTACATACACTTAGGTTGGAGTCATTAAAACTCATAGTTTTGGCAAGTCGGTGAGGACATCTACTTTGTGCATGACACAAGTCATTTTTCCAACAATTGTTTACAGACAGATTATTTCACTTATAATTCACTGTATCACAATTCCAGTGGGTCAGAAGTTTACATACACTAAGTTGACTGTGCCTTTAAATAGCTTGGAAAATGTCATGGCTTTAGTCTTCTGAAAGGCTAATTGACACTATACTGTGGAGGTATTTTAAGGCCTACCTTCAAACTCAGTGCCTCTTTGCTTGACATCATGGGAAAATCAAAAGAAATCAGCCAAGACCTCAGGAATTGTTTTTTAGACCTCCAAGTCTGGTTCATCCTTGGGAGCAATATCCAAATGCCTGAAGGTACCACGTTCATCTGTACAAACAATAGTACGCAAGTATAAACACCATGGGACCACGCAGCTGTCATACCGCTCAGGAAGGAGATGCGTTCTGTCTCCTAGAGATGAATGAACTTTGGTGCAAATCAATCCCAGAACAACAGCAAAGGACCTTGTGAAGATGCTGGAGGAAACAGGTACAAAAGTATGTGTATCCACAGTAAAACGAGTCCTATATCGACATAACCTGAAAGGCCGCTCAGCAAGGAAGAAGCCACTGCTCCAAAAAAGCCCGACTACAGAGGAATGGGCCAAAATTCACCCAACTTATTGTGGTAAGCTTAGCTAGCGTCCCACCACGCTAGCGTCCCACCTCGACAACAGCCAGTGAAATTGCAGGGCGCCAAATTCAAAACAGAAATCTCATAATTAAAATTCCTCAAACATAAGTATTTTACACCATTTTAAAGCGAAACTTGTTGTTAATCCCACCAGTGTCCGATTTCAAAAAGGCTTTACGACGAAAGCACCAAACGATTGTTAGGTCAGTACCTAGTTACAGAAACACAGCCATTTTTCCAGCCAAAGAGTAGTCACAAAAAGCAGAAATGGAGAAAATTAATTACTAACCTTAGATCTTCATCAGATGACACTCATAGGACTTCATGTTACACAATACATGTATGTTTTGTTCGATAAAGTTCATATTTATATCCAAAAATCTCAGTTTACATTGGCGCGTTGTCTCAAACAAACATCAAGTAAAAGTGCAGAGAGCCACATCAAATTACAGAAATACTCATCATACACATTGATAAACAATACAAGTGTTAAACATACGAATACAGAAACTTCTCTTTAAGGCAACTGCTGTGTCAGATTTCAAAAAGGTTTTACGGAGAAAGCACACTGCGATTATGTTAAGTCTGCATCTAGCCACAGAAACCCATACAGCCATTTTCCAGCAAAGGAGAGTCAAAGTCAGAAATGGCATTAAAATGAATCACTTAACTTCATCTGGTGGCACTCCCAGGTCTCCATGGTAGACGACAAATGTTTTTTTTTGTTCGATAATGTCCCTCTTTATGACCAAATAGCTCCTTTTTTGTTTGCACGTTTTGTCCAGTAATCCAAATGCTTAAGGCGCATGCACTAAAGAAATCCAGACAAAGTTATTTTTTTTCTCCCCCAAGTACAATAAAAGTTTGTAGAAACATGCCACACGATGTTTAAAATCAATCCTCCAGTTGTTCTTGTCATAAATAATCAATAATATTTCAACCGGACAAAAGCTTCATCAATAGGAAAGGAGAAACCAGAAATGCGTGTTCCCGATCAGGCGCATGGCTGATGAATGGAGATGTCCACTGGCCACTCCTTGAAAGTGCTGTATCTCCCTCATTTTTCAGAGTAAAAGCCTGAAACAATGCCTAAAGACTGGCCACATGTAGCGGAAGCCATAGAGATGGTGAACTGGGTCCTAAGTCTTTGTATGGTAGATTGTTTTTCCATTGAAAGCCTGCCTTTCAAAATAATAGTACTTCCTGGATGGATTTTCCTCTGGTTTTCGCCTGCCATATCAGTTCTGTTATACTCAGGCATTATTTTAACAGTTTTGGAAACTTTAGAGTTTTCTATCCAAATCTACTAATTATATGCATATCCTATCTTCTGGGCCTGAGTAGCAGGCAGTTTAATTTGGGCACGCTTTTCATCCAAAATTCAGAGTGCTGCCCCCTACCCTAGTGAAGTTAAGCAATTTTAAGGCAGTGCTACCAAATACTAATTGAGTGTATGTAAACTTCTGACCCACTGGGAATGTGATGAAATAAATAAAAGCTGAAAAAAATCTCTACTATTATTCTGACATTTCACATTCTTAAAATAAAGTGGTGATTCTAACCGACCTAAGACAGGGAATTTTAACTAGGATTTAATGTCAGGAATTGTGAAACTGCGTTTTAAATGTATGTAAACCTCCGACTCCAACGGTATATTCTTAACCCTGGGCAACATGGGCCTGGGAGGCTCACAGGGATATTGGTATCCATAGTACTCTACCAATTTTACATTTTTTGTTCAGATGTTGAAGTCAAGTGGCCTTCCTTACTTCTCAGAATGACAGTGCGTTGCCAACTCCTTAAACAACTATCCTTTATGCTTATTGCCCATTTCTAAAACTGACCAGACATCTAATATAACAGTCTGACTAAACTGCTGCTAGTGGTAATGGTACCACAATGTGCGACAGACTGAGCAATCATTTTCCAGAATCAATGTTCCATCGACACTCCTGTTTTAGTAGTGCCTGCTCTGCACACAATATGAGGAGTTGAGACAAACCGGGTATCGTTAAAGGTTAACCTCTATTACAGTAACATAAATGTTGCCATGTCTTTCGGTGTCCAAATGACCGATTTGTTGGCCCAAACCTCAAATGCAAATAGCAAGTTGAAACCGCTCGTCAGAGAGGAAGAAGTGATCTCATCTTTGATGTGAGTGGCAGGGGGAGGGGCTTGGTGTGTGGAGTGTCAATCTACCATGTAGATTCTTAACCCTGGGCAACATGGGCCTGGGAGGCTCACAGGGATATTGGTATCCACAGTACTCTACCAATTATACATATTTTTTGTTCAGATGTTGAAATCAAGTGGCCTTCCTTTTTCTCCAATTCCTTATACAGCATCTGAACAAAACCTTTTATTCCTAATTTGTATTTTATTTTAAACTTACATAAACACAGCCATTTAAATGATGCACTATGCAGAAATCACCCCATTTCCTGGTTGCAAAAATGTGAATAGTTCACCTAATTTTAGTTGGTTACAAAACAAGCTAGTGTAGAGAATCATTGAACCATCTAAACCGCTGTTAAATATATTTTCCTTAAACAAAAATATTGTTTGAAGCTGGTGTACAAAACCAAAAGAAGCCAAAACTAAACTTAAGACCGGGAAGCATAGAAATGGTGCACACAGAACAGATCTACCGTTTCTTTGAATTCGCTTTCAATGAAGATGACAGAACTTCCATTTCTGGGCCTTTAAAATGTGATTTCCCCATTGCCCGAGGGACCTGGTTCATCCGGCCATGCACAGCCGAAGTCACAGTAAAACTCCTTGTTGTATATTTTATTTATCTCACATTGTGTTCTGACTATGAGGGGGTCCCTGCTAAATTTGCTATTACAAAAGGGGTCCCTGGTCCTAAAAAGTTTGAGTCATGAAATGTATAGTGAATTGGAGGGCAGTTAGGCTACTGCTTTCAATACTAGTGGAAAAATGGTTACATGGTCAGACATTGACAGTATTTTACAGACCGGAGTAGGGGACTTCAGTCATGTTAGTCACCTTGTCAAATAGGGTACAGATGTCAGACCTGAAATTAAGTCTCAGACAGTGTAGCCTCTCACGGACCTGTGGACATGATCACTGCTCTCACAGGAGTAGTGTAGAGTATTCCTCATCCCTCGGTACAAGTAGTTCCACCTGTCTGGGTCCTTGGCAGTTTATTTCCTCAAGCATGTTAGTTGGGCCTACTCTTAATTAGTTCCGAATGCAGACCCGGAACATGATTAGGTGGTCATTCATATTATATGTGGATTTCAAATACTAGGCCTGTCCTGAGCTCTGTCAAAATTAAACGGAAGCACTGGTTGTGGCAACAACGTTTTCTTAATTCCTTCCTTCACTGTGTTACATCCCAAATGGCACCCTATTCCGTATTTTAGTGTGCTACTGGGGCTCTGGTCAAAAGGAGTGCACTACATAGGGAATAGGGTGCCATTTGGGACAGTGCATGTCTGTCTGGCAGGAACACAGCAGGAATGATAGGAACTTCACACTTTCTTGCAGCCAAAACAGCTCCATCTATCCTGCATTCAATTATTTATTTATTTTTAAGTCAAAGTCTAGACTGGGTTTTAATGACTGAATGTCACAGCTGCTTGCTCTAGCTAGCTGTAGACCTCACAGCTGGGGGGGATGCTTAAGCCCCCACCCCCACCCTTATTGTCCCCTCCCATCATATCAGTTCTCCACAGAAGACAACATTTTCATTCACTCTTTACAGGACATTAGAAGTTTGCATCAAAAATAGATTTATTGTTCACAACCAACACGTTTCATCAAATGACATCATGGTATTGGATCTGTATTCTCTATCCCCAGAGCACAAGGTCTGGTGAGTGTGACCCACCCGCCACTCCGGCTGCCCCTCCCCCATTCACCCTCTCCATGCTTCCCTGCTCTTTGTTGGGCACAGGGCCAGTCCAGTCGCTCCTCGTTTCCCTCTAATCTCAGCACAAAGGACCAGTGTAAGGACACCAATTATGTGAACTGGATACAAGAGCAGAGTTCACCCAACCAACTCAAACGCCACACTGTGCCCAACTGTCCTTCCCACGGGCCATTCATATTTAGATATTAGGCCTACTCAATTCTGTTTCAAAACGCCAAGGAAATTAAATCATGAGCAAAAATGTTGTTCTCTGACGGCTCTGTTTATTTTGGGCACTGATGTGTCGTGGTAGTCCCCCCCGCCCCTCATTCTCAGTTTGAGAACATTGGTCATTTTTTCTTTCTTCAAAATCTATGTTCAAGTGTAGTATGTTACCATCTAGGTTTTTTAATTGAGCTTGGAGAAATTGTGATCTTTTCACACTTGTACAGCCGTTGTGCAGCTCAAAGTCCAGATCAGATTCAGCTTGGCTAGTTTTAAAGCCATAATTACCATAAGGACTAACTGGCCACAACCCAAGGCTCTGGTAGGCCACAGACCACACAGTGACCAGTCACTAACTACTTCTAGGAACGGCTGCTGTGTTGTGTTCAGCCATGTTGATTTTCCTTCCTCAGCTGCTGGGGTACTGGTTTTCTGTCTATGTACCCAGAAAGCCTATCACCTCTATCTTGTCTGTGAACTGGTCAATAGAGGTGTGTTTGAATACATTCAATTATGAGTTTCTCTCATTTTCTGAAAATATGTTCAAGATTGATCTGACATCTAAGGAATGGCCACATTGACATTCTCTGATGTATTCAAGAAGACTTCTGTTCTCCAGTCATCATAAGGATAGAGGGAGTCTAGAGGGAGTCTATGTAGCATAGCAGACTGTCCTTGTACCGAGCTCTTAGTTCAAGGCTGATCCCCTGTGTTATGGAAACCTTCCCTGAGGCTTTGAAAACTTCTGTAAACTGCGTGTGTTGTCTGGGCCAATCGCCAGGCTATAGAAGGTCTGCAGTAGCCTCTCTGCCTGGGTCTTTCTCCTGGTCATATTTAGCTAAACCATGTTCTCTATATAGCTTCAGGTTAGAAGGATGTGGCACTGGCTTGTTTTTCTCCCTTTGTCAGAGCCTGCTGCTTCACCGCTGTATAATCTGCAGGAAATGTGTGTGAACTTTATTGAACATGAACACGCGCTCCACTAGGAGTTACTTACTGGCATTTTCCCGGTCAGACCGACATACCGACATGAGATGTAGCAAGACAGACTCACTCTACTTCTTCCAGAAAAAAACAACACTGTTCCAACAACACGCATGCACACATTTAAAAACACACACCCACACCTACGCAAAACACAGCAGCTGTTTAACTGTGGGAATCGCTCCCAGGACTTGGGTGGAGTGGTTTGGCCACTTGCATGTCACCGTCACTCATCATGATGTTGCAATGTGTGTGTGGGAATGAGTAAACCTGGGAAGTGGGTTGAGTAAGACCGAGAGGAGAGGGAATACTGTAACAAACTCAGAGAAAGATTAATGGATACCAAGGAGAGATGTGTGGTGGTTACCCTTTTTATGCAGGTTTTATATAAATTCTGTTGAAAGTCCAAACCTAGAGGTAGTCCTAAAGCGTGTACTGACATGGCTTGCCAGTGAGTTGGAGAGACAGAGACTAGTGCTAACAGGAGAGAGCTCAAGGGCTGTTTGAAAAGCCTCCAGAACAGGGAAAGGATTAGCAGAACGCTTCAGAGTAAATCCCCCTTTTTTTTATCCATGCGGAGGATGTAGAAGTCTGACGGCGCTAAGCCCTTTAGGGGTCTGTCTTTAGTAGGTACCAAGCCTGAATCCACCCAGTCCCACTCAGGGTTTGAATATATTCTAATGCCACAGTGACTGGGCAACTATTGTAGCCAGGTTAAAAACGGTAGGAACCCTGTATTCACCATTGAGCACAGTGTTTAGTCTGGTTTAATCAGGCTACTGCCATTGTCCTTGGATCCGTTCTTAAGGTGCCACTCTTCACTCGCATCCCAGTTTGTTCCGCCCCTAACTGACTGGGGATCAGTGTGTTGTCCCCCTCTGTGAATACCTGTCCTGCTGATATAGCGTAACAAATCTAAAAGAAAGTATTTCATTCATATCGGAATCAGATTACTTCCTGGGTTGCAGCAACCAAAATCGGCTACTTATCTAGCTACATGTCTTTGTAAGAGTCGAGTCTGTCAGATTTGGAATATCGGTCTTAATTTGAATGTTTTAAGTGCAACATTCCGTATGTCTGTATCACAAGAAGCAGGTATATTTGTATTTTTATGAGAGTCTTAACGCCCGTCCGTCTTCTTGGTCTCCTTCTGCGGTGACACGCCCCTTTTACACCCCTCCCCCTGCCAGATCACTTCTTCCTCTCTGACGAGCAGTTTCAACTTGCTATTTGCATTTGAGGTTTGGGCCAACAATCGGTCATATGGACACCGAAAGACATGGCAACATTTATGTTACTGTAATAGAGGTTAACCTTTAACGATACCCGGTTTGTCTCAACTCCTCATATTGTGTGCAGAGCAGGCACTACTAAAACAGGAGTGTCGATGGAACATTGATTCTGGAAAATGATTGCTCAGTCTGTCGCACATTGTGGTACCATTACCACTAGCAGCAGTTTAGTCAGACTGTTATACTAGCTGTCTGGTCAGTTTTAGAAATGGGCAACAAGCATAAAGGATAGTTGTTTAAGGAGTTGGCAACGCGCTGTCATTCTGAGAAGTAAGGAAGGCCACTTGACTTCAACATCTGAACAAAGTACACAGGCTAGGAAAGCATGCTGTTAAAACCGTTGGAGATGGACAGAAGGCTGTGTTCATAACAATTCAACTGTTTTACCTAGCAAATAGATCCAAGTTGGCTAAACTTAAAATATAAAGATTAGAGAGCTACTCTCTAGCATGTGGTGAGTAAGGTCAAGTGTTGGTCCCATGTTTCATGAGTTGAAATAAAACATACCAGAAATGTTCCATATGCACAAAACACTTATTATTTTGGGTGAGTGTGTAATTGGCATGCTAACTGCAGGAATATCCACCAGAGCGGTTGCCAGAGAATTGACCACTTCTCTACCATAAGCCGCCTCCAACATTGTTTTAGAGAATTTGGCAGTACGTCCAACCGGCCTCACAACCGCAGACCACGTGTAACCACGCCAGCCCAGGACCTCCACATCCGGCTTCTTCACCTGCGGCATAGTCCAAAACCAGACAGCAGATGAAACTGGGTTTGCACAACCCAATAATTTGTCAGAAACCGTCTTAAAGATGCTCATCTGCATGCTCATCCTCACCAGAGTCTTGACCTGACTGCAATTTGGCGTCGTAACTGACTTCTGTCGGCATATGGTCACCTTCTATGGCCACTAGCATGCTGGAGAAGTGTGTTCTTCATGGATTAATTGTGATTTCAACTGTACCGGGCAGAAGACAGACAGCGTGTATGGCGTTGTGTGGGCGGGGGGTTTGATGTTGTGAACAGAGTGCCCCGTGGTGGTGGGGTTATGGAATGGGCAGGTATAAGTTACGGACTACGAACACCAATTAACATTTTATCAATGGCAATTTGAATGCACATAGATACTGTGAGTTCCTGAGAACCATTGTCGTGACTTTCATCCACCACCATCACCTCATGTTTCAACATGATAATGCATGGCCCCATGTTGCAAGGATCTGTACACAATACCTGGAAGCTGAAAACGTCTGTTCTTCCATGGCCTGCATACTCACCAGCCATGTCACCCATTAAGCATGTTTGGGATGCTCTGGATCGATGTGTACGACACCGTGTTCCAGTTCCCACCAATGTCCAGCAATTTCGCACAGCCATTGAAGAGTGGGACAACAGGCCACAATCAACAGCCTGATCAGCTCTATACGAAGGAGATGTCGTGCTGCATGAGGCAAAAGGTTTTGGAATGAGATGTTGGCCGAGCAGGCATCCACATACTTATGATCATGTGTTATATCTCAACAATAAGTTTAAAAATATATATATTTTATTTTTTAGGCCATATCGCCCATCCCTACCCGCCAGTGTTGTGATTGGCTGTGATTTTCACCTTTTTTGATTTCTCCTACCGGGCTGGTGTCTATTTTTTGCTGTCTTATATAGTGGAAATTGGGTCATGCAGCCAATGTAGAAATTGCGCTGTCATTTCCTGGTTGCTCAAATTCTACATTGTAGGCTCCCAGGACAGTGTCCTCTCCCTTCCTCTCCTCTGTGTGTTTTGGGTTCATCTGCAGTGGTGGATCTGGTTTCAGCCACAGGGCTGTCTGCACAGACCCCACTCCACTGGGTGTGTTGTCTATTCTGATTGGGACTATCCTGGGTAGTCCATTTAGATGGAATGTATGTATGTTTTTCTTTAATAGTTGGTTTAGGATGCCCTCTGCTGGAAATAGTTAATTGTTTTCCACTTATGGGTTGATGCTCAACGACAGTTCATCTCATTCTGTTCTGGAAATAAATCGATGCTGATTTTTAAAATATATATTTTTTAAATTGATTTGTAATAATCACAATTACAACAATACTGAATGAACACTTTTAACTGAATACATCAATAAAATACATTTAGCCTCAAATAAATAATGAAACCTGTTC
This sequence comes from Oncorhynchus mykiss, assembly GCF_057628025.1. Lineage (NCBI taxonomy): Eukaryota > Metazoa > Chordata > Actinopteri > Salmoniformes > Salmonidae > Oncorhynchus > Oncorhynchus mykiss. The sequence goes on along the minus strand of NC_143030.1, from coordinate 70,929,576 downwards.
AATTTGGTTTAAATAATGCAAAAACAAAGTGTTGGAGAAGAAAGTAAAAGTGCAATATGTGCCATGTAAGAAAGCTAATGTTTAAGTTCCTTGCTCAGAACATGAGAACATATAAAAGCTGGTGGTTCCTTTTAACACGAGTCTTCATTATTCCCAGGTAAGAAGTTTTAGGTTGTAGTTATTATAGGACTAGTTCTCTCTATACCATTTGTATTTCATATACCTTTGACCATATACCTTTATTAGATGTTCTTATAGGCACTTTAGTATTGCCAGTGTAACAGTATAGCTTCGGCCCCTCTCCTCGCTCCTACCTGGGCTCGAACCAGGAACACAACGACAACAGCCACCATCGAAGCAGCGTTACCCATGCAGAGCAAGGGGAACAACTACTCCAAGTCTCAGCGCGAATGAAGTTTGAAACGCTATTAGCGTGCACCCCGCTAACTAGCTAGCCATTTCACATCACATCGTTACACCAGCCTAATCTCGGGAGTTGATAGGCTTGAAGTCATAAACAGCAGAGCTGCTGGCAAAACACACGAAAGTGCTGTTTGAATGAATGCTTACGAGCCTGCAGCTGCCTACCATCGCTCAGTCAGACTGCTCTATCAAATCATAGACTTAATTATAACATAACACACAGAAATGCGAGCCTTAGGTCATTAATATGGTCGAATCCGGAAACATTCATCTCGAAAACAAGACGTTATTCTTTCAGTGAAATACGGAATTGTTCCGTATTTTATCTAACAGGTGGCATCCCTAAGTCTAAATATTCCTGTTACATTGCACAACCTTCAATGTTATGTCATAATTACGTAAAATTCTGGCAAATTAGATCGCAATGAGCCAGGTGGCCCAAACTGTTGCATATACCCTGACTCTGCGTGCAATGAACGCAAGAGAAGTGACACAATTTCACCTGGTTAATATTGCCTGCTAACCTGGATTTCTTTTAGCTAAATATGCAGGTTTAAAAATATATACTTGTGTGTATTGATTTTAAGAAAGACATTGGTGTTTATGGTTAGGTTCACGTTGGAGCAATGAGTCCTTTTTCGCGAATGCGCACCGCATCGATTATATGCAACGCAGGACACGCTAGATAAACTAGTAATATACTAGTGATTTATGATTGATTAAGTTTAATGCTAGCTAGCAACTTACCTTGGCTTCTTACTGCATTTGCGTAACAGGTGGGCTCCTCGTGAGGCAGTTAGTCAGAGCGTTGGACTAGTTAACCGTAAGGTTGCAAGATTGAATCCCTGAGCTAATAAGGTAAAAATCTGTCGTTCTGCCCCTGAACAGGCAGTTAACCCACCGTTCCTAGACCGTCATTGAAAATAAGAATGTGTTCTTAACTGACTTGCCTAGTTAAAAAAATATATACATATATTTTTTAAATTAAATAGGCAAAATCGGCGTCCAAAATTACCTATTTAACGATTTGTTATGACAACTTGAAATCGGCCCTAATTAATCGGCCATTCCGATTGATCGGTCGACCTCTACCCTCTGTCTGTTATCTTGGTCTCTGATTCAAGCTTCCATGATGCTCCTCAGACCACAACGGAAATGTCTGACTTTGCAATCCTTAATCACAGTTGTTTTTACTGACCAAATAAAAATCATCAATTGGCAGTTTTTCTAACCTCCTTCCTCTCTCTTTTCCCCAGCCCTGCGGTGTAACTGCACCAACTGTGCAAAGTCTGGTTATGAGTGTGAGACGGACGGGGCGTGCATGGCCTCCACCTCCTTCATCCAGGGGCATGAGCAGCATGTAAGGATCTGTATTACCAGAGACAGCCTTGTGCCCCCTGGCCAACCTTTCTACTGTCTGAGTGCTGAGGGACTTCTCAACACACACTGCTGCTACACTGACTACTGCAACAGCGTTGACCTCAAGGTCCCCTCGCGTGAGTAAAGCTGAAGTTACACCAGCCGTGTATTGCATGTGCATTCCACAAGAATAACTTCCTGTCATCGTCTCCTTTATCTGCAGTCATTTGAGAGAACAGGACTGGTGAAGGCCACCCCCTTGTAGACATTCCCCATGTTGCTTTTACCCCTCCAATTCTTTCATATCAGTGTAGATAAGGGAGAGGTGATGAGAGGAAGCCACTTTGGACTATTGAGATGCACCCTTTGTGTTTAGTTTAAACCGGAAAGATAGTAATACCACTACCTTTTTCTCAATGTCTCCCTCTCCAGTTCCAGTGAGCTCTGGTGGCCCCTGGGGGCCAGTGGAGCTTGTGGCTGTGATCGCAGGGCCAGTCTTCCTTCTGTGCATGCTGCTGCTGGTGGGAGTGTTCCTGTTCCAACACCACCAAAGGGCCTACAGGTGAGTTGGCACTGCGTGATGGGAGGGCCCTATAGGTTGGTTGGCACTGCGTGATGAGAGTGCCCTACAGGTGGTCCATCAGGTAGCCTAGAGGTTAGAGAGGTGGGCCAGTAGCTGGAAGGTTGCTAGTTCAAGCCCTGAGTGGGAACTGACCTGGCAACTGGAGGGCTGCTGGTATCAGATCTGTGTGGGTTGAGATGACCAGAAGGTGCATTTCAGGTTCTCACCATAGAGACAATAAATCTCTCTTCTGGTACAGCCACAGGCAGAGGCTGGAGGTGGAGGACCCCTCCTGTGAACACCTCTACCTGGCCAAGGACAAGACCCTGCAGGATCTCATCTACGACATGTCCACCTCCGGGTCTGGTTCTGGTGAGTAGACTGAGCCTACACTGCTTGAATAAAAGGTTCTAGATATGGAACTGCAAAGCATGCTTATTTTTTTTAGCAGTATCCTCTACCCTCTCCTGCAAGCATTGCTGTTCAATGTTAAGAATATCCTTTAGCCATCTCCATAAGGAATGTAGTAGATGCATACAAGTTTGTATTTAGGTAAAAGCCAAGCGGCATCAGCCAGGAGTACCACTATTTGCTCTTCTCTCTGCTTCCCCCGGCAGGCCTGCCCCTGTTTGTGCAGCGTACCGTAGCCAGGACCATTGTTTTGCAGGAGATCATAGGGAAAGGCCGCTTTGGAGAGGTGTGGCGGGGGAAGTGGCGTGGAGGAGACGTGGCGGTGAAGATCTTCTCTTCCCGGGAGGAGCGGTCGTGGTTCAGAGAGGCTGAGATCTACCAGACCGTCATGCTGCGACACGAGAACATTCTGGGATTCATTGCCGCCGACAATAAAGGTGAGCGTTCTCTCACCACACACACAATAGGGCAGGGTTTCCATTGTAGCACTGGGCGTTTCACCAGCAACATTCATTTATTTACCAGACATTTTATAAATGTACTGGACCCATATGCATTGCATGCATAACCTGATTTCATTTGATTTTTTTACCTTTATTTAACTAGGCAAGTCAGTTAAGAACAAATTCTTATTTTCAATGACTTTCAATGATTCTTACAAAATTCCGATGCTCATTTTGAAGATGTTTAGGATAATTGTTTACATTTCCTTTTCCTCAGCCAGCAAGACGAGTAATGAATAGCAACATCGCTAGTCTATGTCAATCTAATATCCCCCATACTAGAAAAGTGTACCTATTCTATTGGTCAGCTTGTTGTTCTGTGCATGAAAGAAATGGCCTAATAACTGTTGTGGGATGATGGATCCCAAATTCATCCAACCAGTAGGACCTAGGCTACATAAGAAGCAATGAGGCTGATACAACTAATCAGAACGTTTGGCTTAAGATGTTGCTAAACTATTATTTCTTCACATTATAAACGCAGCAATGTGCACAAAGCAGCAGGCTACGCGCAAATGTTTGTTCCATAATGCAATTAGTGGGGACACACTGTTAAAAGGGCACATTCATGTGACGGAGATTAAAATATCCATTATAAATTTAGAAAGATGGGAGATCTAAAGATGCAACAACTAGCATGGGTTAGTAATATGACTAGGATTGTGCCTTTGGCGAATGGACAATGAAAGAAAGTTGATTTGAAAACCAAGAGAACATGAAAAAAATAGGCTACTGGTTTCAATGGTATATGTAAATCATTATAAAATAATTGCTTCTATGGTTGGATATAAATTTGAAGCAAGGTAAGACTTTCCTCATCTGAAGCAAGACGTTCAGGTTTCAAACAAATATGTATATGTTTTCAGAAAAATAAAAACCAGATACCTTATTTACATAAGTATTCAGACCCTTTGCTTTGAGACTTGATATTGAGCTCTGGTGCATTCTGTTTCTATTGATCATCCTTGAGATGTTTCTACAACTTGATTGGAGTCCATCTGTGGTAAATTAAATTGATTGGACATGATTTGGAAAGACACACACCTATCTATATAAGGTCCCACAGTTGACAGTGCATGGTGGAGCAAAACCAAGGAATTGTCCGTAGAGCTCCAAGACAGGACTGTCGGCACAGATCTGGGGAAGGGTACTAAAACATTTCTGCAGCATTGAAGGTCCTCAAGAACACAGTGGCCTCCATCATTCTTAAATGGAAGAAGTTTGAAACCACCAAGACTCTTCCTAAAGCTGGCTGCCCGGCCAAATTGAGCCAGCAGGAGAGAAGGGCCTTGGTCAGGGAGGTGACCAAGAACCCAATGGTCACTCTGACAGAGCTCCAGAGTTCCTCTATGGACATGGAAGAACCTTCCAGAAGGACAACCATCTCTGCAACAACACTCCATCAATCAGGCCTTTATGGTAGAGCTGCCAGGCAGGAGCCACTCCTCAGTGAATGTGCATCTTAAAACATAATAATATTTTTGTTTGTGTTGTGGAAAACATCGAGTCATGTGAATACGTTCTGAAGGCATTGTATCTCTGGTGTTATGTAGGTGCATTTCAAAACAGCGCACCTACTGGCTGTAGTTTATTGACCATAGAATTCTCTCTCCCTCCCTTCTGTCTCTGTGTCTTCTCTTCCCTCGCCAGATAACGGAACATGGACTCAGCTGTGGCTGGTGTCAGACTACCACGAGCACGGCTCTCTGTTTGACTACCTGAACCACTACTCTGTGACCATCGAAGGCATGATCAAACTGTCCCTGTCTGCTGCCAGCGGCCTGGCTCACCTGCACATGGAGATACTTGGAACGCAGGGTTAGCACAGCGGGGAGATTTAATTATATGGACCATCCACGTTCACTCAGCCCATACGTGTTTACATTCATAGACTAGGGCGCGTTCAGCAGGCTTGGAACATTCAGATAGAAATATGTTATGTACAACAAACATTCCTCTGACATGTAGAACAAGGAATCATGTCAGCTCTATTCATGCCATTTCTATCTGCAATGTTTTGCAGCTGAACGTGGCCCAGGTAACCAGATCGATTGGTGGTTTAGCTCCTCTCTTGTTAAAATATTCCAGATATTAGTAAGGAAGTTGGCCTTGTCCGAGCCAGAACTGCTATATGTAAATATAATGTATTCCAGATATTTGTTTTGCTGATTTGAATTGTTTTTCTTCACTTGACATGTTACACCCCTCACCATGGCCATAGCTTGCACCTATTGCCCTGCCTTTGAATTTTATAAGGATTCTCATTAGCTGTCGTCAAGGCGTCAGCTAATCTTCCTGGCGTCTAACACACAACTAAAAATACATTACAGACAAAATACAAGACTGTTTACAAAGTAGTAGACATTAAAAACATTTAACAAAATAGACAGTACAGACATTAATTCACCTGGTTTAAATATTGTGTGCTCCCTCCATTCCAGTCTTCCAACTCAGTGTGTGTTCCCCTCTAGGCAAACCTGGCATCGCCCACCGTGATCTGAAGTCTAAGAACATTCTGGTGAAGAAGAATGGCATGTGTGCCATTGCTGACCTGGGGCTGGCAGTACGCCATGAGTCAATCTCTGATACTATAGACATCGCCCCTAACCAGCGCGTTGGCACCAAGAGGTACTGAGACCACTGGTTGCCCCATCACACACACACACACACACACACCTTTTCAATCTTTGAATTGGTTTTAAAATGAACTTTAATTCAATCCTGTCTGTTCCAGGTATATGGCTCCAGAGGTCCTGGAAGAGACCATCAACATGAAACACTTTGACTCATTTAAGTGCGCTGATATCTACGCCCTGGGGCTGGTTTACTGGGAGATCGCACGCCGCTGCAACACTGGAGGTAAGATACTGACTGGGTTTCAAGTCTTTCTTGGAGTCGCCTGGAGAAGGTTAGTACGCGCTTGAGATTGATTAAATAACAAACTGCATAGAATCACTGATCTACAAATCAGTGCCCCAAATAACTAGTCACTATGAGTTCAACATTAGGGATTCTGTGCCACACCCTGTAACTTCTCAGGAACCACATTAATATGAACAAATGATCTGATGTTCTGATATGTGTTCATGAGTGTCCTGGCTGCTGCTCTGCCCCCCTATAGGTATCCATGAAGAATACCAGCTCCCCTACTTTGACCTGGTGCCCTCTGACCCTTCCATAGATGAGATGAGGAAAGTGGTGTGTGACCAGAGGCTGAGGCCTAACGTACCCAACTGGTGGCAGAGCTACGAGGTAATGAGCGAGCACAAATACAAACACCTCTGGACAGAAACATCGCATTTGTTGACTTGCTGGACAGAAACATTGTTTGACTGAGCGTTTAAATGTAGACATGGTGGCAACATAACAAATCTTATTTTTATTGTACTTTATTCATACAAGGCAAATCGTTTGACATTTCCTTTGTGTGTGTGTATGTAGTTGGTTGACCGAACCCTCTCACTCTTCTCCAGTCTCTGCGTGTGATGGGTAAGATCATGAGGGAGTGCTGGTACTCTAACGGCGCAGCCCGCCTCACAGCTCTACGCATCAAGAAGACCCTTGCTCAGCTCAGTGTCGAAGAGGACATCAAGATGTAAGCTCAGTGTGGGACGGACGGCAGAGCCATGTAGCTCGCTGGAGACTCACAACTACAGACGACATGAAATGTGTCCCAAAGGGCACCCTATTCCCAGTGTAGTGCACTACTTTTGACCAGGGCCTATAGAGCTCTCGTCAAAAGTAGTGCACTATATATGCACTAGAGTGCCATTTGGGACTAGACTACAGAGAGAGGACTGACACTACACAGGGAAAGAAAGGACAGACCAAATCCTGCCAGTTTAAAAGCCACTCCAAGTTGTGACAAGGCCTACCTCAACTTTTTATCCAAAACGACTGAGAAATGCCCTTCTGCCCCTCTTCCTCCCTTTGTTCTCCTTCACCATGATATCCCACCCTCCTCTCCTTCCCATTTCACCTCACTACCGCTGTTCATACTACCATTATTATCAGTACAAACTGCCCTGTTCAGTTTGTTTTGTGTTCTGAGGCAGGAATTATTACTATTGTACAGTGACAGGAAAAAAAAAGAATGTTTTTATCTTAAAAACAAGAGTTCCCTTCAACGGACTAGCTACATCCTGAAAACTCATTGATGTGACTTCATGCCCACATTTTTAAGTTCAGAGTATTGTGTTATAACTTGTTTGTTTTCATGGCAATGTATTGCTTTTGCATGTGGGAGAGTAGCACAAGCACTGTTTTTGTCCTCCAGCCCCACCGTCTGTACAGGATGAAACCAACCTACCATATAAGGCAGGAAAGTCACTTCTCTAGGCATGTCCCAATATACATCAGCAGAGTAGACTGCAGCTATTCTAATACTGTTTTCAGAAGCCTGGAAAAAACTACAGGCTATTGGACATTTCACATTTGTCATTTAACATTGTGTTTTTATTTAAAGCGATGTAGTGTGCATTCTGCTACTTGAATAATCCACAAAAAACATGTTGCACTCCAAGTCTGTGACTCACTCCTCCTTATACGTGACTCCTATATGTATCTAATTTTACATTTGGTCCAGTTTTTTATTTAATTTAAATGTTTTAAATCTGGCAGGGATGTTTAAGGGTTTTATTTATTTGTTAATAGTTGTATTATTTCATATTTTGATGAATACACTGTGATTTTTGATGTGATGAGGAAGCCAGTGTCTCAGCCAGTCAGATGATTTATAACATTTTTAATTCTGCATTTGTGATAAGTTAGAGGTTGGAGCTACCCCAGTTAACTACTGGCTTTCACATGTTCATTCTAACAAAATGGACTCCTTTCACCTGGGGGTAGTGCTAGTGGCCAATACACTGAGCAATGAAAATCCTGTTTTATTATAGACACTACTGATGGATCTGTTTTGATTTGTATATAAACATCTTTTATCTCATTGGGTGTGTAGTCATTTTTCAGCGACACATCTTCAGTGGTTCTGATGCAGAACGCAAAGGAAAGCTTGTCGCAGAGCAAAACACTCTGTCCTTTCTTGGGTTGTAGCCATCTATTTTCCTTTTGACACTGGAATAGTTAGTTATCTCCCCATAATTGGGGCGGCAGGGTAGCCTAGTGGTTAGAGCTGTCGTTCTGCCCCGAACAGGCAGTTAACCCACTGTTCCTAGGCCATCATTGAAAATAAGAATGTTATTAACTGGCTTGCCTAGTTATATATTTTTTTACCTTTATTTATTTTATTTTCGATTGAACAAGGCAATAGGTTGGCTGTGCATTATAATGGTTATTAGGCTAACACTTGAACTAGGCTCTCTGAAACAGGACCTTGTTCTGCCCCTAAGCAAGGCAATTAACCCACTGTTCCCTGAGTGCCGACGACGTGGATGTCAATTATGGTAGACACCAGCACCTCCGATTCAGTGGGGTTAAATGTGGTAGACACATTTCAGGTGAACTGACTTGGTAGCCCCCTTTCCCTTGTTCTGCATGCCGTCTCAACACTGGGACCTCCTTTTTGGAGGTAAAGATGCATGCTATTTGTTTTTCATTTTGATATAGGGCGTGTATACCAATAATTGTATGTTGCTGGTACTATAATATTGGAAAGGATTATACCACTGATTTAAGTACTTTGGGGTCAATCCTGGTATTTCATGAGCTTTGAGGAACAAATGGTTGTCAATAGAACCTAATGTCATATTCCAGTCTAACGGGATTTAGTTTTATTAAACATACTGTATACACACCCCTTCAATATTTTAAACCAATGTTTTCCAGAATAGTTTGAGTTTTAATTTGAGTCAATGTCACTTAGATTTAGCCTACTTTAACTTAACCTATTTCAAGTCTCATTCTAATCTCAAGTTAATATTTTTTATAAAACAAATGCAAGATCCAAGATTATATTTAAAATGCATTTTATTTTCCTTTACAAGAAAAAAAAAAAAGCAAGAAATGGGAAAAGCTGTAACCTCTGCCGCCGTCCCAAAAAATTTACAATTCAAAATTATATTCATACAAAACATGCCACAACCTTTTTTATATTCCCTAAAAGCGCTGCTGTAACAAACATTTTTAAAAAGTAGGTTAGGTAAAAAAAAACTTTTTTTAGCAATCTTTAAATCCATAAGATATTCAAATGATTTAGGCTGAAATTCAGTGAGCTGCAAAATGTCTTGGTCTTTCCTTGAAATATAAATATACCAAGAAAAAAATGGCAATCACTGCCTCATAAAACTTTGAGAATTACTCCATTTACTATTGAGTGCAATTCATTCTCAGGTACGGGGTTCACTTTGAATATTTAGTTATGACATACAGGCCGAGTAGCAGTTTTCACAAGATATACCAACACGTTCACTTCTATAGGGAAGATAAAAATAAAACACCATATTTAATATCTCAGTCAAGGAAGAGTTGAAGATTTTCCATTTACTTATAATCCAATGATGACCAAGGTATAGATAGGTTTTGGTAACGACAAGCAGTAGCATAAATAACTAAATTAACTAAATGTTATGCACCGTTGTACTCCTTTTACACAGTAAGTGATTTCTCATGTAATAATCATGACAACTTTCCATAATGGATCAACTTTCTCAACATTTATTCCACCGGTGGCTTCTCGTCCAAGTCTTTGGAGAAGCCCAGTCGTGTCCACATACCTATTTTAACAAACTGTCTTTGAAATCTTATAGCACAAAACGCTAATAGAAAAACAGGTCAATGCAAAAACACTGGTTCATTTACATAAAGATATTACATAGTTCCTTATATATATATACACAGCTTAATCTCTCATAAAATGATATCCAGTGGTAGATTTTTTAAATCAACTTTATTTCTCTACAATTTTAGATTTTTATTGATTAAAAAGGGGTTGATAGTTTTTTGCCCCCTATAGTATATAATATACAGTTTGTACACTTTTGCATTTTTCTTACGTGAGGTCAAGGTAGGAGTACAAGTAGAAGGGAGACGTCGTCATGGAGACCTCAGAACCCCCACATACTTTCTTTAAAGATTTACTTTGTTATTAATTTACTTTCATAGAAAAATGCCCTTTTTTTTAACAAGTCTTCCCCTGCCATTTCTTCAAGCCTCCAATATAGAAGACCGTACTACCACTAAACCACAATACAGGGACATTTATAAATACACCTAGCTGTGGTGTGGTAAGACAGGCAGGGAAAGACTCACTACAGTAAAGTTTACAACAGTCCACTACATGATAAAGAGAGGAAGAGGCTAGATTCATGGTTGATGGTCATTCAAGAAAAGAAAATATCAAAATGCAGATGGGATTTTAAGGACTAAAAGGTGAAAAACAAATGGGATAGTAGTCTAGTCTTGCATCATTACCAGCAAGCTTTTTGCTTAATGTGTGACTTAAAGGCATTAAGCAGCAAGCGTACATTACATTTCCTTCACTCATTAGTTGGACTTGATCGTCTTGCCAAAGACTTGTTCAATTAGCGGTGTGATCCTGCTTCACTTTACATACTGAAGCTGTGTAAGCAACAATCATTCACAACAATCTCTCCCTCTCAGTCCTCAGCAACACAAGGGTGACTTATTGTGTCAATTCCCACACAAAGGAAAAACAATAAAAGATACATGGAATCCAGGATGATCAGGAGTCATTTAAAGACACCTATTAAGCTTGTGATTGATCTTAATGCGATGGCTTAATTAATAATAGGATTGTTGGCTAATTATTGTAAAATGATCATCAGCATAGAACAGAGAACAAACCTGCTGTTAGTTAAAGTTTCCCTGCTTGTCTGAGAAGGCTATATACTAATAGCCTAATGAAAACATCCCCCCCCCCCCACAGTAGCAGTTAACAGTATTTATACAAAGTAAGCAGTCACTTCCCACTAGATTAATGAGGTAGACTGAGGGTCCAACTAACCCACCTTTAAACTCCTTTAGTCAGGACAAGAATAAAACACCTGTCTGTCTGGTGCCTCTGGAGCCACAGGTCAACTTTTATAGTATTTGACAGCTTTCTCTTCTGCCTCTCAAGGATACATAGTTCTTCTCTACACACTCAGAGCCACTGTCTTCAGGATTGTCTAGCTAGCCAATAATATCCACTTTGGGAAGTCAATCTTCAATGACGATGGGAACGTGTATTTTCCTTGGGGGTAGGAAGGGGGGAGTGCAGGAGGAGGAGGATAGGTCTGCCTTTTTAAAAAAATGCATTCGTTATTTATTAGTACTTAAAATGTCTTCTTTCATCAAAGCTCAAGGTAAGGTCTGCCCTATGAGAGTATTGATATCACATAGAATCTGAACATTTGGTAGATGTGGAGAGGATTGTAATTCCATCCATAGTTACTTAAGGGGTAGGTAGAGGAAAGAGTTGCTTTTGGCAGAGAGGACACAGTTCATCCACAAAAAGACTGTCCCATCATTCGACTGGATGTCAATACAGTTGGTTTGTTTTCTTGTATATCCATAATGCTCTTCAAACCTTTGGCTACAGGTGTGAATGCAAACGTCTTAGTCTTATTCTTTTGGAGGTCAGTTTCCCTCCTCGTTCGTCAGCTTATGAACAGCTTACGAACAGCTTATGTACTGGGTAGTAGTAGCAATATTCTAAAGGCTTTGGCGCAGTAGTGTTCTGGCACCGGGGAGAAAGATACATTTTTTTTTTTCCCTCTCCATTTCTCACAGTTAGTTTAGTTCATCCACTTTCGGCAATTCCAGGCTCCGCAGTGGCAAGGGATTTTGTGCTGATCGTCCTCAAAGTCAAACTGATAGTCGTACGTCAGCTAAGAGAAGAAACAGAGGTCAGTAAACAACACTCTGCTGTAACATGTATTCATAAAATCTGGTTCAGTTGTCCAAACATGCTTTACAGTAACACAACCAAGACCCTCTAAAGAGCCAGTTAAGATTTAAACGACTAAATCAGTGAAGGAAATTGTATATTATGTACACAGTGGTACAAAAACGGTATACTGCGTGACCAGGGCTCTGTGTCTCACCTCTTCTCCCTTGGGGATCCTACGACTGGAGATGATGATGATCTTGTCCTCTTTGTCAAACGTCACCACCTCGGCAACACAGTTGGGCGCACAGGAGTGGTTGACATAGCTGAAGAGGAAAACAGGGTGAGACAGGGACAAACAAGCATAATATGAAAGAAAAAAATAGACCCAACACTTACCGAGCAGGACCGCCAGTCAGAGTGGCATCGATTACATGCTCGTTATTGGTGCGGAACATGTAGATCCCACGGTTCTAGAAGAAAAGAAGCAGGAAGAGAGGTCATGTAAACATTTCCAATCCACTGATACCTTATGGACAAAGATATTACAACCTTAGTCTTTTAACCTTCTTATTCAGTTTGTGTGTAAAATCAATAAACAATTGATCACAGCTAATGGGGATCCAAATAAACAAAGAAAACAAAGACTATTGTCTGCTACTACTAGTCAACTACCTAGACTACTACTCAAGAACCACCCACCTGTTCCTCATAGATCTTCTCCCGGCGGTTGGCCACCTCGTTGCGGATGATGGTTCCTATATACTCGATGACCATGGTGTGTTTGTCCAGGTCCTTGGCAGCGTATAGCCCCAGGCCCTGGATCTGGGACCGGGCCAGGTAGACGTTGTTCTTCCACTCGGTCTTCAGGCGCCGGTACTGGGAGGACTTGGAGTGGACAAACTGCTTGCTGTAGGGGGTGTTGATCTCGCCGGTGAAGGTGCTCTGGTAGGCCTTGGACATGGACGTACTGTTCAGGGTGTGAGGCCTAAGAGAGAGAGACACAGAACTAGATCAGAGTCAGTCTGCACAGTCATCATGTCAATCATTCAGTTTAGACTTGTTAGTTTACTACTAAGAAACTACTAGTTTCACTGCTCAGTATGACAACATTTGATAAAACACATTATGAGGGGATGTGGTATATGGCCAACATACCACGGCTAAGGGCTGTTCTTAGGCACGACACAACGCGGAGTATATACCACAAACCCCCAAGGTGCCTTATTGTTATTATAAACTGGTTACCAATGTACAGTGCATTCGGAAAGTATTCAGACCCTATAACTTTTTCCACATTTTGTTAAGTTACAGCCTCATTCTAAAATGGATTAACATTGTTATCTCCTCTCGTCAAGCTAAAACACAATACCACTAAATGACAAAGCAAACACAGGTTTAGACATTTTTCCAAATGTATTACAGAGGAAAAACTGAAATATGACATTTCCATAAGTATTCAGACCCTTTACTCAGTATAATGTTGAAGCACCTTTGGCAGCGATTACAGCCTGGAGTCTTTTTGGATATGACACTAAAAGCTTGGCACATCTGTATTTGGGGAGTTTCTCTCATTCTTCTCTGCAGATCTGACAGGTTGGATGGGGAGCGTCGCTACACAGCTATTTTCAGGTCTCTCCAGAGATGTTCGATTGGGTTCAAGTCCAGGCTCTGGCTGGGCCACTCAAGGACATTCAGAGACTTGTCCCAAAGCCACTCCTGCGTTGTCTTGGCTGTGTGCTTAGGGTCATTGTCCTGTTGGAAGGTGAACCTTCACCCCAGTCCTGAGCGCTCTGAAGCAGGTTTTCATCAAGGATATCTCTGTACTTGGCTCTGTTCAGCTTTCCATCGATCCTGACTAGTCTCCCAGTCCCTGCCGCTGAAAAACATCCCCACAGCATGATGCTGCCACCACCATGCTTCACCGTAGGGATGGTACCAGGTTTCCTCCAGACGTGACACTTGGTATTCTAGCCAAGAGTTCAATCTTGGTTTCATCAGAGCAAAGGATCTTGTTACACATGGTCTGAGTCCTTTAGGTGCCTTTTGGCAAACTCCAAGCGGGCTGTCATGTGTCTTTTACTGAGGAGTGGCTTCCGTCTGGCCACTCTACCATAAAGGCCTGATTGAGTGCTCCACAGAGGAGCTCTTGAGCTCTGTCAGAGTGACCATTGCATTTTTGGTCACCTACCTGATCTAGGAAGGGTCTATGTGGTTCCAAACTTCTTCCATTTAAGAATGATGGAGCCCACTGTATTCTTGGGTACCTTCAATACTGCAGAAATGTTTTGGTACACTTCCCCAGATCTTTTCCTCGACACAATCCTGTCAGAGCGCTACAGACAATTCCTTCAACGTCATGGCTTGGTTTTGCTCCGACATGCACTGTCAACTGTGGGACCATATATAGACAGGTGTTTGCCTTTCCAAATCATGTCCAATCAATTTACCGCAGGTGGACTCCAATCAAGCAGTAGAAACATCAAGGATGATCAATGGAAACAGGATGTCCCTGAGCTCAATTTCGAGTCTCATAGCAAAGGATCTGAATACTTATGTAAATAAGGTATTTTTATTTTTTATAAATTTGCAAAAAAAAACATTTTGCTTTGTCATTATGGGGTATTGTGTGTGTGAACTGATGATACTTTTTGTAAATGTTGATCCATTTTAGAATAAGGCTGTAACGTAACAAAATGAGTGAAAGGGGAAGAGGTCTAAATACTTTCTGAATGCACTGTACATTTTTACAGTTAAAATACATGTTTTGTCCTACTCGCAGTATACGGTCTGATATACCACGGCTTTCAGCCAATCAGCATTCAGGTCTCGAACCACCCAGTTTATAATATAACTATTACTATAGATCTATTTGGAATAGTATATTGCAGTCTTACATCTTGCAGTGCAAAAGGATCTTGATCCTACCTGCAGTTTCTCTCTACAGTACAATAACAATCTGTGGAGGACTATACTGCATTCTTACCTCTTGCAGTGTGTGAGGATCTTGGGTTCGGAACGGGCGCAGCCAGTGGGGTTGATCATAAGGGGCAGCTCCATCAGAGGGTGGCGACCATAACGGAACACATAGTTCTGGCAGTTCTCCACTCCAGGCAACTGATAATGTAACACACAGGATGTTAGTGAAGTTAACGATGAAATAACATTGTCTATCTCTCAGATGAAACCTTATTTCCTCTACAGTGCACTACTGTTAACCAAAGTCCTGGTGACTCTGGTCGAAAGGACTCAAAGTAGGGCACTGTATGGCTTAATAGGGTGACATTGGAGACACAGACATTGATATTATGGAAACAAATGAGAGCAGATGGGAAAAACAAAATGGCGATGCCGCTTTCCCTTAGGACTTCTTACCGACTCAGTGATGCGCAGCACGGCGTGGACAGTGAGGCCGTACATCTCCTCTGCCTTCACGTGATCAGTGAACAGTTTCAGCATGGCAGACTCTTCTCTCAGCTTAGCTACAGACTGAACCACTCTGTCCCAGATCCCTAGAGGAAACACAGGACATGGTTACAGATTAGTAAATAGCAGAGGTGGAGTCAATTTCATTTCAATTACAGAAATGGCTGGGATTGCAATGAAATTCTGAATTAAAGGCAATTTAGACATATTAACCTGAACTGTGGTCAGTTCTGTGACTACACATTTCAACACAGAGCGGCAGCCAGAGCAGGGTGTGGCGACAGACTTTAAAAATGTACCTTCTGGGCTGGTGTCGCGGTAGTGCAGGTCCTCCTGTCCATGCTCCAGCACCCGTACCTCGAACATCGGCCTTCCCTCCGTCTCGCTGATACGGCAACGATACCGACACCGGCGGTTAGGCACCCGCGTGCTCCAGTAGATCCTGGTAGCCTCGAAGCCCACAGGGAAGATGGCGGTCGGGGAGTGGAAGGCTTGCATCTGAGACGGCAGCAGCTGGCCCACGGCGTGGAAGATGAGGCCCCCTACGCGGAACAGGTGGATGCGGTCGCCGCGTTGTAAGATACTGGCGATCTGCTTGACCTCGTCTCTCTCGATGTAAACGCGCCGGAATACGGCGAAGCCCGTCAGCTCCTCCTCGCTGGGTCCTTTCAGTTTGTGTTGGGTGCACAGCATGGTCTTGTCCCTGAAGAACATGCAGCGGGCCCGGATGCCGCAGGTGAAGTGGTAGACGTTGGGGCAGCGCAGGCGGTTGCAGCTGTTGGTAGCACCAGTCTTCTGGCAGCAGGCACAGCGGGTGCGGAGACCGCGCCTCAATGCCATTTCTACGTTCATCAACGCGCCTCCCTGCGTCTCGTACACCTCCGTGCTCCACAGGGCGCAGTTGAGATGAACCCACAGGTCCACATCGATGTTGAGGAGCCTGGCGGGGCCGTCTGTGGCGCCATCGCCCTCCTCGTGGCAGAAGCAGCACTTGCGTTTGTCCCGGGGCAGCTTGTCAGGCCTCAGGGTGATGCGGAGACGCTCCATGAGCTCTGAGACCCCGCGGCTGCTCTCCTTCTTGGAACCTCCTTTACGGATGGTGATGACGATCTGGAGACGCTTCCAGCGAAGGCCCTTCCACTTCTTCACCTTGGGCCGGACCACCATCTCCTCAGGGTCGGGGGAGAGGGGCCTGCTGCGGTGCTTGACCTTGGGGGAGGTCACCTCCAGGCTGGGGGTTGGGGAGGTGGGGATGTCCTGGGGGGCTGGCTGGTCAGCAGGCTTGGCATCATAGTCTGCCTCAGCATTAGCATCAGGAGGAGGAAGGATGGCTTCAGCGTCAGGCTCCATTTTGATCTGAACAGTGGTGGTGCCAGGCTCTGTTTTGACCTGAATGGTGGTCTGAGCAGGACTGGAGGGAGCTTGAGAGGGAGATGCTGGCTGTGTGGTGGAGGGGGAGGCTGGCTGGGTGGTGGAGGGGGAGGCTGGCTGGGTTGGAGGCTCAGTCTCAGGCTCACTAGTAAGAGCAGGGGCAGGAGGTGGAGGAGAAGGAGAGGAGGGCGGGGAGTCTTCAACAGGGATGACGGGAAGGTGGTGTACATCCAGGTCAGACACGTTAGTTGTATAACAGTGCTGAACCGGTTTGTCCTCTTGCTCCGGCAACTCCTGAGAGAGAAATGAAAGTGTTTTTAGGGATCATCTCCCGGTCACTGACAAAAAGAAAGCCCTGTGCAAAGGTCTCCAGCTAACCAGACTAATAGTAATTGATTGGATTTACAGTGACTTTTTTCCTATGTTGTTGCCTTGCAACCTGGATTTTGGGGAATTTTGTATCATTTGATTAACACAACATGCCTACCACTTTGAAGATGCAAAATATTTTTTTTATTGTGAAAACAAAAAGACAAAAACCAGAAAACTTGAGCGTACATAACTATTCACCCCCCCCAAAGTCAATACTTTGTAGAGTCACCTTTTGCAGCAAGTCTCTTGGGCTGTGTCTCTAAGCTTGGCACATCTTTCCACTGCGATTTTTGCCCATTCTTCAAGGCAAAACTTCTCCAGTTGGATGGGTTCCGCTGGTGTACAGCAATATTTAAGTCATAGCACAGATTCTCAATTGGATTGAGGTCTGCGCTTTGACTAGCCAATTCCAAGACATGGAACTCGAGTATTGCTTTAGCAGTATGCTTAGGGTCATTGTCCTGCTGGAAGGTGAACCTCCGTCCCAGTCTCAAATCTCTGGAAGACTGAAACAGGTTTCCCTCAAGAACTTCCCTGTATTTAGCACCATCAAACATTCCTTCAATTCTGACCAGTTTACCAGTCCCTGCCGATGAAAAACATCCCCACAGCATGATGCTGCCATCAGGTTGATTCAAAACTCGGATAGAAAAGTCGAGGTGATGAGATGTTGGGTTTGAGCCAGACATAGCGTTTTCCTTAATGGCCAAAAAGCTCAATTTTAGTCTCATCTGACCAGAGTACCTTATTCCATATGTTTGGGGAGCCTCCCATAAACCTTTTGGTGAACACCAAATGTGTTTGCTTACTTTTTCTTTAACAATGGCTTTTTTCTGGCCACTCTTCCGTAAAGCCCAGCTCTGTGGAGTGAACGGCTTAAAGTGGTCCTATGGACAGATACTCCAATCTCTGCTGTGGAGGTTATCAAGGTTATCTTTGGTCTCTTTGTTGCCCCTCTGATTAATGCCCTCCTTGCCTGGTCCGTGAGTTTTGGTGGGCAGCCCACTCTTGGCAGGTTTGTTTTGGTGCCATATTCTTTCCATGTTTTAAATAATGGATTCTTAATAACCCAACCCTGATCTGTACCTCTTCACAACTTTGCCCTTGACCTGTTTGGAAAGCTACTTGGTCTTCATGGTGCCGCTTGCTTGGTGGTGCCCCTTGCTTAGTAGTGTTGCAGACTCTGGGGCCTTTCAGAACAGGTGTATATATACACTGAGATCATATGACACTTAGATGAAGTTCACCTGTGTGTAATCTAACTAATTATGTGACTTCTGAAGGTAACTGGTTGCACCCGATCTTATTTAGGCGCTTCATAGCAAAGTGGTGAATACATATGTACACACCACTTTTCCTTTTATTTTTTAAACAAGTACTTTTTTTTAAAAATTCCACTTCACCAATTTGGACTATTTTGTGTATGTCCATTACATAAAAATCATAAAATTACAGGCTGTAATGCAACAAAATAGGAAAAAACACCAAGGGAGGTGAATACTTTTAAAAGGCACTGTATATAGCTATTTCCAGATGCTCAAAGGATTTTACATAATAAGGGATAAAGGGTCATTTTTGGAATGTTATATATAGACAAGTATAGACAAGCACAGATTTATATGAGCATACTATTAACATATTTGAGCTAAAATATAATGATAAATTGGGTATTTCAAGCCCTGAATGCTGATTGGCTGACAGCCGTGGTATATCAGACCATATACCACAGGTATGACAAAAAATTTTACTGTTCTAATTATGTTGGTAACCAGTTTATAATAGCATTAAGGCACTCCGCGTTGCGTCGTGCATAAGAACAGCCCTTAGCCGTGGTATATTGGCCATATACCCCACCCCCTCTGGCCTTGTTGTTTAAATATAGCTACATCATAAATATACAAGGTTATATCATAGGGAGACTGTACAGGGATGTGATCAGGATAAGGATGTTGGCGTAGCGATAGGTCTGCAGACTCAGTTGTCCTGAGTCTGCACAACACTGCCAGGACCTAGAATCAATGGAGACAAGTTTTTTAATTCTATATCTCTTGACACATTCATGAAAATAGTCATGGCCTCTAAATCTTGAAGTTGCATACTGGACCCAAATCCAAATAAACTACTGAAAGAGCTGCTTCCTGTGATTGGCCCTCCTACGCTGAACATGGCAAACGGCTACCAATCCACCGGATGTAGCCGTGGCAATAATACATCTCTTGAAAAAGCCAAATCTTGACCCAGAAATTGTAAAAACACTCAATTCGGCCTTAAACGAATCTCCCATTCCTCTAAAAAAAAAAATGAAAACGCTGTTGCGCGTAACTCACTGCCTTCCTGAAGACAAATAATGTTTTTGAAACGCTTCAACAGTCTGGTTTTAGACCCCATCATAGCACTGAGACTGCATTCGTGAAGGTGGTAAATTACCTTTTAATGGCGTCAGACCAAGGCTCTGCATCTGTCCTCGTGCACCTAGACCTTAGAGCTGCTTTTGACACCATCGATCACCACAGTCTTTTGGAGAGATTGGAAACCCTAATTGGTCTACACGGACAAGTTCTTGCCTGGTTTAGATCTTATCTGTCGGAAAGATATCAGTTTGTCTCTCTGGATGGTTTGTCCTCTGACAAATCAATTGTAAATGTCGGTGTTCATCAAGGTTCCGTTTTAGGACCTCTATTGTTTTCACTATATATTTTACCTCTTGGTGTTGTCATTCGGAAACATAATGTTAACTTTCACTGCTATGTGGACGATACACAGCTGTACATTTCGATGAAACACGGTGAAGCCCCAAAATTGCCTACCGTGGAAGTTTGTGTTTCAGACATAAAGAAGTGGATGGCGGTAAAAGTTTTACTTTTAAACTCAGACTATTTAAACTGACTCTACTACGAGGGCTGAGTCACTGGCTTACTAGTGCTCTTCCATGCCATCCCTAGGAGGGTTGAGTCACTGACGTGATCTTCCTGTCCGGGTTGGTGCCCCCTTGGGCTCATGCGGTGGTGATCTTCGTGGGCTTTACTCAACCTGGTCTCAGGGTAGTAGGTTGGTGGTCTGTTGATATCCCTCTAGTGGTGTGGGGGCTGTGCAACTGCCTGGTTGGCCCTGTTCGGGGGTATCAGATGGGGCCACAGTGTCTCCCGACCCCTCCGGTCTCAGCCTCCAGTATTTATGCTGCAATAGTTCATGTGTCAGGGGGCAAGGGTCAGTCTGTTATATCTGGTGTAATTCTCCCGTCTTATCTGGTGTCCTGTGTGAATTTAAGTATGCTCCCTCTAATTCTCTCGCTCTCCCTCTCCTCCCGGAGGACATGAGCCCTAGGACCATACCTCAGGACTACCTGGCCTGATGACTCCTTGCTGTCCCCAGTCGTGCTGCTGCTCCCGTTTCAACTGTTCTGCCTGTGGCTATAGAACCCTGACCTGTTCACTGGATGTGCCACCTTGTCCCAGACCTGCTGTTTTCGAATCTCTCTACCACACGCACCTGCTGTCTCAAACTCTGAATGCTCGGCTATGAAAAACCAACGGACATTTACTCCTGAGGCTGTTGCCCCCTCTACAACCACTGTGATTATTATTATTTGACCCTGCTGGTCATCTATGAACATTTGAACATCTTGGCCATGTTCTGTTATAATCTCCACCCAGCACAGCCAGAAGAGGACTGGCCACCCCTCAGAGCCTGGTTCCTCTCTAGGTTCCTTCCTAGGTTCCTAGGGAGTTTTCCCTAGCCACCGTTCTTCTACATCTGCATTGCTTGCTGTTTGGGGTTTTAGGCTGGGTTTCTGTATAGCTTTATAAATACATGTGATTGATTGATTCTATATTATTGGAGAATAAATCTAAAAAAGTAAGCCTTTCTGATTAATCAGGAAATATCCCATTCCTGAAATAAATAGAATGCAGTGGGACGTACCTGTTTGATGAGTGAGAGGATGTCCACCTGTTTCTTCAGAGTGCAGCCTGGCAGAGAAATATCAAACTGTCTCAGCCACTCTGCATTCTGGCTGGGTGAACTACCTTCTATACCACCAGTCTTCACACACAGGGCACCTGAGGGGAGACTTCACTGTTACCGTGATTGGTTTTATCAATAAATGTATCTGACCATTTTATGTTCTGTTTCTCCAATACATTTATCTAGCTAACCATGTTCTCCAAAGTAAGACGGGGTAAATTCAACCTGGAGAAACTTTAAACTCAGGATGAGCTTATCCTCCTTGCTAAACCTTAGGTTTCTGGTTAGATCAATATTTAGTAGGTAACAACATTGTATCTACATTATATTTGGGACTTTTTAAGTGTGAAGATAAATATAATACAAGTCAGCTGGAGGTCCAGTACCTGGTTGTACGGGTTCTTTGCCAGGTCCTGAGGCTCCTGCCCTGCCTGGGCTGGGAGAGAAAGCTACCTCATAGGAACCAGGCATCCGTATGTGCAGCAGCTGAGCCACCACCACCATCACATGGTTCAGATTCTAGAGAAATATACATCAACCATTCAATCAAGATCTTGGTTGTTTTCAATGAGACACAGTTCATGGTTCAGTTCAGGCAGAAGATCGCCTGGTGCCACATCGGTTTGTGTCATATTGCCAAACATGATGCAACAATTACCATAGGAGTTGGCAAGACAGCACAAACTGATATGGGACCAGTCTAGATAGGAGAGGGGTTGAAGTGAAAATGAGAGTGGGTAGGAAAGGGGTGTAAGGATGGAAGGGGGTTAGCTCGGTACCTTGGCTGCAGCGGAGGACAGTGTGAAGGTCACAGCAACCTCGTTGCTCCTGGCTTTGTCCCAGGGGTTGGTTGTAGACACGGCCTTGCCATCAGCTGCTTCAAACAGCTGGTTCTCTGGAAACACTGGACAAGGACAGACAAAAGGTGACGTGGACTGGCAAGACAGAGTGAATCCATAAGTAAGTTATTTCAGAAGTGATAGTCCAAATATTTGTTTTATGTACTTTTTAAAGTATTTTAGTTATTAGATGCTTAAGAATCACCTACAATAAGTGCATTTTCAACAAATATATTTTTATGCCTGTATAGTGGTCCTACCAGGGATGGCAGTGCGGGGGATGAGTGGTATGGTAGGGGAGATGGATCTCTCCATCTCCTCCTCTTTGGGTTCTCGGAAGCGAGGGAAGCGTAGCGCCTCGTCACCTAAGTCACACTCAGGAGAGGACGCTGGGACAATACTATCTGGAGCATCGCTGTCCTCATCACTTTCCATCCTGAACGATACAGGGAAGGTCATGTCTGAGATTAACGTCATACTAAATAACTACTCATTATTATTGGAGTACTTTTTTAGTATTGAGAGCAAAATTTATGCTCTCCATCCTGGAAAATACAGTTGGTCAGTCTAAAGGCCACACTGGGTAATATAATGGGAGGTAATATACATGGCAGAGAAGTAGAGGAGGATATTGAGGGAAAGTTTAAAACAGTAACAGCAATGTGATCCCAATAAAAGCATGTCATCCCATTGGCTTAGGCAATTTAAAAAGTTATTTTCTCAAATGTATTTTCACCTATCCTCCTTCAAAACGCTTTAAAATCACTAACACAGCCGTCACTGATACGGTACATGTCACGCAGAGACGCAGGATTCAGACAGGCTCTGTATCATACCTGATGTCCTCGTTCTGGTTGTGAGGTGGGGTGGGGAGCGCAGCTAAAATATCCACACTCTTCACCTCCTCAGTCACAGAATCTACAGGCAAATTATAGAGATACAACTATTAACATACTGTTCAGCTGCTCATCAAGTCAGACTGCAATCTACAAAACCCTTCCTTACATTGGTCCTTCAAGCCGGATGGGAACACAAAATTGCTAAGGGTTTTAGATTACACAATTCACTACCTGAATTGTGGGGTGGCTGTACAAAACCCCACAGACGTTCAGAAGAGAGACTTAAGTGGTGTGGGGGCTGTGCTTTGGCAAAGTGGGTGGGGTTATATCCTTCCTGTTTGGCCCTGTCCGGGCGTGTCCTCGGATGGGGCCACCCCTCCTGTCTCAGCCTCCAGTATTTATGCTGCAGTAGTTTGTGTCGGGGGGCTAGGGTCAGTTTGTTATATCTGGAGTACTTCTCCTGTCCTATTCAGTGTCCTGTGTGAATCTAAGTGTGCGTTCTTTAATTCTCTCCTTCTCTCTCTCTCTCTCTCTCTCTCGGTGGACCTGAGCCCTAAGACCATGCCCCAGGACTACCTGACATGTTGTCCCCAGTCCACCTGGCCGTGCTGCTGCTCCAGTTTCAACTGTTCTGCCTTATTATTATTCGACCATGCTGGTCATTTATGAACATTTGAACATCTTGGCCATGTTCTGTTATAATCTCCACCCGGCACAGCCAGAAGAGGACTGGCCACCACACATAGCCTGGTTCCTCTCTAGGTTTCATCCTAGGTTTTGGCCTTTCTAGGGAGTTTTTCCTAGCCACCGTGCTTCTACACCTGCATTGCTTGCTGTTTGGGGTTTTAGGCTGTACAGCACTTTGAGATATCAGCTGATGTACGAAGGGCTATATAAATCAATTTGATTTGACTTAAGTGTGATTTCATTTTTAATAAAATTAAATAAAAGCATCTTCTTACCCATAGTGTCCTCTGTTTCCTGTTCCTCAGTCAGCTCCTCCACAGCTGTAGCCCCGTTGAGCAATTTGTGCTGCACCGAGGGGGGTGGTGTGGGGGGCAGGGAAGACGGGGGTGTCGGTGGATTACTAAGGTTACTCTGTTAGGATATAGGGTTAGCCAAGGTTACACAGTTGACAGTGGGATAATTGAGAGCAATAAAAGTGCTTGTTGTCATATGCACATCTTCTTAAACTTAGTTGCTGGGCGAGTGAATACATACTGAATTTTTTTTTTTTTTTAAATAGAAACACAACATGTAAAGTGTAGGTCCCCTGTTTTATGAGCTGAAATAAAAAGATCCCAGAAATGTTTCATATGCACAAAAGGCACATTTCTCAAATTTGGTGCACAAATGTGTTTATATCCCCGTTAGTGAGCATTTCTCCTTTGCCAAGATAATCCATGCACCTGACAGGTGTGGCATATGAAGAAGCTGATTTAAACAGCATGATCATTACACAGGTGCACCTTGTGCTGAGGACAATAACAGGCCACACTAAAATCTGCAGTTTTGTCACACAACACCAAAGATGTCTCAAGTTGAGGGAGCGTGCAATTGGCATGCAGATTGCAGGAATGTCCACCAGAGCTTTTGCCAGAGAATTGAATGTTCATTTCCTCCGACATCATTTTAGAGAATTTGGCAGTACATCCAACAGGCCTCACAACCCGCAGACCACGCGTAACCACGCCAGCCCAGGACCTCCACATCCGTCTTCTTCACCTGCGGGATCGTCTGGAACCAGCTACCCAGACAGCTGATGAAACTGAGGAGTATTTCTGTCTGTAATAAAGCCCTTTTGTGGGGAAAAACTCATTCTGATTGGCTGGGCTTAGCTCCCCAGCGGTAGGGCCCTCCCAGGCCCAGCCATGCACTCTGCCCCTGCCAAGTCATGTGAGATCCATTGATTAGGATCTAATTAATTTATTTAAATTGACTGATGTCCTTTTATAAACTGTAACTCAGTAAAATGGTTGAAATTGTTGCATGTTGCTTTTATAGTTTTGTTCAGTATACACACTAATACTCCTGCATCAAGAGCAATATGCAGCTGGAAATTTGGACCACAACAGTAAGTCCATGCTGTACTCATCAGGTTGCTTAACGGAACATACCTTGGTGAGCAGCTGAGAGTAGTAGTCTGGGATGTTCCCCAGTAACGCATTTCCAAAGGAGCCCTTGAGCTGGGCCTTGCCGTTGGCTGGGCTGCTGCCGAAGGGGGCGAACAGGTCCAGACTGGCAGTGATGGAGGGCTCCATCAGGGGAAGGAGAGAAAGGCCCTGGAAGAAAAGAATGACAAAATTGTTACGTTTTTGTCACAGCAACAAAACAAGCCATATTAGGTATTACTGTCAACAGTGGCATCCTACTAAACATGTACTGTGTAAATAAAGTTGTTTTTTATATTGCTTTTCATCACACATTAATTGAAAAAAATATATACAGTTCCATCCTTTCATTAAATTCAAGTGTCACACTACGTTTCAGTAAGAAAAGGTGTTACCTGTTTCAGTTGTTTCATCAGGGCCTCAGTGCTCTTCCCAATCTCCTCTTTCTTCTTCTTACGGGACTGGGGTGCTCGTTCTCCAGGCTTGTTGGATCGCTTTGCCTTGGCAACAGGAGCCCTCTTTGTGATGGACTGCAGATCCTGAGACAAACAAAAGCAATGAAGCAATTCATTGGCACAAATTCATCCACTTCAACTTTTAAAATAGAAGTAGATCTGTAGGCATCCATAGCACTGTTTTAAGCATCAATTTGTTCCCATGTTCTTACCCAAATTGTGTGCAACACCAGTTAAACTCTAATATGCCTCAAACACAGGGACGGGATAAGGACCTTGGAGTTTGATGAAAAACAGCAGCTTTTTGGGGGAATAATAACCTCCATGCCAAGTAAAAATGACTGACATGGCAGATTCTGACCGGACAAAATGTACAGATGTCGTCTTTTGTGAACGTAATTACATTACCCGACCTCCCCCAGTAAAACGAAACCTGTCCAAATAGGGCTCAAGTCTATTTCTATGACTAGTACCTACTAGTTTTCAACATGGAGAAGAAAGACATCTGTAACGGACAGGATATATCCGACTCACCTCCATATTGCGTGGAGTCCCCTGTAGTTTCTGCTCCAGCATGGCCAGCTTGCTGTTGATGTGTCCGTTTATCTCATTGTGGATGCCCTCAGAGGGCCTCTGAGCGGCCAGCTGCAGATTCTTGGTCCTCAGAAGCTTCTGCAGTAGCTGTTGTCCTGTCTCAGTCCTAGGGACGTGGGCTCCAGGGTCCCCTCCTAGTCCAGGACCATTGTTACCAAACCCTCCAACCGGCTCCCCAGTCACCTCCCTTTTGATGGCCCCAGAGTGAGGACCACTACTTCCTTCCCCGTCACAAGTCAACTCTCTGGGCTCCTGTTTGATGTTCTGTAGTGTCATCTTACACAGAGTTCCCTCTCTTGAGCCTGGTAGAGGTTGAGGACCACCCTGGTTCACTGAGCCCTGTTGTGGATGCTGTTGCAGTCCATTCTCGCCCTTCTGAGGCGAAAGTCTATTCGGGGGGACTTGACTCTGGGTTGTGTCGCCACTTTCGGCCTTAAGACCAGGGTAGTCCAGGGGACTCTTGGATGCTCCAGGCGACCTGAGAGGAGAGGGCTTGCTCTGACTGTAAGGACTACGTCTCCCAGCTGCCCCGTCGGTTACAGACGGAGAGGCAACGTGGGTGGAGTGTGGCGTGCCGGGGGTAGCTGGGCTCATGCCTGCTTCCGGTTTCTGGACTGAGGATCCTGCAGGGGAGCCTGCGTGGGAGGGAGAGCCCTGGAAGCGTTTTTGAGCCATGTGGAGCTGTTGTTGCTGGTGTTGCATGACTTGGTTTGGGTTGGGTTGACGCATCCCCAACCCCTGTGTCATGGCGTGCCGCTGGGGTTCTCCTGGGGAGTTGGCCAGGGGCTGACGGGGAGACATGGGCCTGATCTGGCAGCCTTGGGGGGGCCCACCACGTACCTGACCCATGGGGGAGCGAGTCATGGGCAGCTGGCCTCTCATCTGGTGTTGTTGGGCCTGTTGCTGCATCATCTGCTGCTGTTGGACACTCAAGGCATACTGAGGCGAGGCTCCTGGCTGCTGCTGTTGGACTACAGGTCCCATGATCCCTTGCTGCTGCAGCTGAGGAGTCACCACGCCTGGTGGTTGGCCGGGGGCTATCATCCCTGGTTGTTGCGGGGAGCCCAATCCCCCTGGTTTCCCCAGAGCTCCTCCATAGTGCATCTGCTGGGCCTCCAGACCTCCAGGCATTCTCTGGATCTGTCCCACCTGCTGCCCCAGACCAGGGGGCCCCTGGGGCCTCATCTGCCCTGACTGTCCCTGACACACCTGGAGCCTCATCATCTGGCCCTGTTGTTGTTGCTGCAGTTGGAGCTGGCGCTGTTGGATCATGGCCTGGATGTGCTGGATCTGCTGGTTGGGGGTGAGGTGTCGGAGCTGGGGGTTCTGGGCTATGATAGCCTGGATGTTGACTGGGGTGCGTATCTGACCGGGTGGAACTCCAGGCCTCTGGCCAGGCATTATGACCTGCTGCTGGGTTCTCAGCATGCCCATCATGGCCTGCTGCTTTTGCTGCTGGGCCTGCTGTGCCATGAGGGCCTGTTGCTGGGGACTAGGGTGGCCTGGCATACCAGGGACAGGTTGAGGCTGACCAGGGTGGTTCTGTTGACCTATCACATTCTGCATCTGGCCCATACTGTCATGTTGTTGTTGTTGCCCAATTGGGTCTTGGGCTTGCTGCATAAGATTATGTTGTTGTCGTTGTTGCTGGGCCATGAAACACATCTGCTGTCCTTCTTGCTTGACGGTGACCAAACCAGACTTTGAGGGATCAGCATTGAGGGAACTCTGTCGCTGTAAAGACGTTTGTTGATGAAGCTGCTGTTGCTGCTGTGGTTGCTGCTGTTGTACTTGGGGATGCATGCCAACCTGTTGGTAACCTGCTTGCTGTTGAAGTCCAGCTTGAGTATTTTGAGGAGGTTGTTGCTGTAATGCCGGCTGCTGCTTCTGGGCCATGTACTGCTGCTGTTGTCCCACTGCCGCCTGTTGCTCTCCAGAAGCCCCTGGTTGGGTCATCTGGCCCGGGATTGAAGGTCCAGGTCCACCCTGCTGTGGAGGGGTCCTAGAAATAGGACTAAGGATGCCACCCTCCCCCTGCTGCAGCACCTCAGCTGGTTGAGGGGTGACCCGAGTGCTCCCCCCTGCTGAAGCTGGAGAAGAGCCCATTTGACCTGGGGTGGCAGGTTGAGAGAGTCCTCCCTGGGAGTCTTGAGACTGGTTGGGTTGGCTGATGAAGCCCTGTGGTGGTGGTTGAATGAGCTGATGTTGTGCCACTTGTTGCTGCTGCTGTAGCTTCAGTTGCTGCTGCGCCAACATGCGCTGAGCCAGGAATTGTTGTTGTTGAGGTGTGAGCTGGGCCTGGCCAGGTCCTCTGAGTCCGTGGAGCTGAGGGGGTCCCACTACTCCCTGCTCACCCATCATGAGCTGAGGCCTCTGTTGCTGCTGTATACCTGTCTGGGCCCCCGTCATGCCTAAAGGCTGGTCCATAGGCTGCCCTCCCATCAGGGTCTGCGGTGGCTGGGGCACAGCCTGGCCTGGTACTGTAATCTGGGGCAACATGGCCTGGTTGGGCATCATTCCCTGTTGGAGGTTTGGTTGTTGACCCATCAGAGGGTTACCCATGATGCCTGGCTGTGATTGTGGCAACATACCTGCTTGGCCACCTGGATGTGGCATGGGCTGCTGGCCTTGCATCATCGCCTGTTGTTGTTGCTGCTGCTGCTGCTGTTGTAGTTTCTGAATGATCTGCATCCTGTGTTGTCTCTCCTGGAGAAGTCTTGGGTCTGCTCCTTGGACTCCTCCTGGACCCTGGGGGAAGAACACTGCAGGTGGACCACCAGGAGGACCAGGATGTCTAACTCCCAGAGTTCCAAGGTGCTGGCTTCCTCCCAGGAACAGCTGCCCCTGTGGGGGCATTCGGACGGGCATACCTCCCTGGGGCATGATTCCTGGAGGTTGGCTTATCACAGAAGCCCCTTGCTGGCCCATCATCTGCCCAGGCATCTTGGAGAGACTGTGGGGCCCCTGAGTAGAGGGGCCTGGGGCCAGGAGACCAGAGCACTGCTGGTGCTGCTGCTGCTTGCTTCTGTACTCTGCAATCAAGTTGGTGTGTTCCTTCTGCTGCTTTCGCACCTGAATCACAACAAGAGATACGGGTTAACAGGTGCCTAATACCATCTTAAGACTGGAAACATGAGGGTTGGTGGATGGAGAGGGTAAGGATTTTCAGAGTTTCTTCCCCACCTGGTCCAGCTGTTTCTGGATCTTGCTTTGCTCCTCAGTGACCAGTTTGAGTTTCTCTGCGTCAGCCTCGGCGAACTCACGGCCTGCCTTCTTGGCAGTGCGCTGCTTGGCACACAGAGCCTTGCGGGACTTGCGGTGAACTCCGATCTGCTCCTCCAGGAACTTCAGCTGCATCTGCAGAAGCTGCTGGGTGTGCAGGAGCCACTCTTCATACTGGTGCTGCTCTGCATCGTCTGGTATGGAGAACAGGGGGTGATTAGTTGACCAATTCAAATCAGGTTGGCTTGTACTGGAATATATCAAATATGTGCAATGGCTGGGGGTACCCAAGGAGAGGTATGGGAAACACTGGACTATATCAACTAACTGAAATACATTTAAATATTAGAAAGATTAAACACTTGTAGAACTTACTGATGATCCCTTGTACAAACTGGGGAGGGTTGGGTCTTGATTGTGTTGGGTCACTGCATTCCCCTTCCTGAAAATAAAAAGTAGTCAAAATATATAACTAACTAAACAAATCAAGTGATTGTGTTTTGAAGATCCCATGGCAATTGATCTGCTTTACAAAATAAATATTATGAACACATATTGTCCTGGTTATGTTTGGACAAGTGACACTGTACCTTAGATGGGCCAGATGCCAGTTGACCCTGAGGGTCTCCTGTTCCTGGCGCTGAAGCTAGTCTCTGGGCCAACAGAGAGACCTGTTGCCTGTTGATGCCAGAGGGAACCCCCATTGGGTCCTGTGCCAAAACTCTCTTGATGCCCTTCAGTGCCACCATCTTCGCCTTGGCGATGGGATCCATGATGTCGTCCGTCACAAACTTGTCTAGATCTGTGAGCAAGCAGAAACACCAGGTCAAATATATGAAAGGAAAGCGTCATGATTCAAACAATCTCACGAACTCATATGTATTTACCTTTATCAGGGAAGAAGTTATTAGCCAGAGCTGACTGTTTGACAATCTGCTGCGGCTGAGGGTTGAGTCCTGGGTGAATGCCACCAGGCTGCCCCACCCTCATCACTCCTTGTTGCTGAGCCATGGCAGCCATGTGCTGCGGTGTTATCCCAGGTTGTCCCATGAGTCTTTGCTGTTGCAAAAGGTGTGGAGGGCGTGGCACCATACCTGGCAGTCCCATCATGCTCTGGGGTGGGGGGCGGTGGTGCTGGGGCAGCATGATATGTCCAGGACCCCCCTGGGGGTTGGGGTGGCCTCCCATATGCCCCCCCATCGCCCCCTGGTGGAGGGAGCTGAGCTGCTGCTGTTGCTGCTGTTTCTGGAGCTCCTTCTTCTCGTGCTCCAGCAGGTCCTGGATCAGCAAGGGAAGCTCGCTGGCTTCCAGGGAGCTCTCAACTTTGTCTAGATCCACGGCAGGGGAGTGCTGTCCCCCTCCGTCGGGCAGCGCCAGGGGGTCCTCCCCCAGGGAGGATAATGAATCAGCCTGACCCGGCAGAGGGTATGGGAGCCCTCCTAACCGCACAGAGCTCAGTGAAGCACCCTGGTTCTCTGGTTGAGTGGAGGGTTTGTTTGTTTGAAGGAGCATGGAGACAGCATCTCCCATCTCATCCTTCACCACAGCTTGGCCTGGCTCCAGCTTTATCCTGGAGGTGACGGCAGACTCCGAGGAGGATGGATGGAGAGTTGAGGAGGTCATGGAACCACCTGTGTTTGGGGTTGGGTTTTGCTCAACTTTTGGTTTGTGTTCCACTTTGTTGTCCTGAGCCCCAGAGGTACCTGGAGTTTCACCCTCTGCTTCCACCAACCGCAGCTGGTCCGAGAACACATCCTTGGGGTCCCCTTGGTCCAGCTCGGGGTCCGTATAAGCCAGCAGGTCAAACTCGTCACTGTTGAGTAAGTCGTCTAGGTGTGGGTCCGTGGTTTCCAGGTTGTCAAGATTACCCAGGTCGTCGTCACCCTTATCAGGGTCTAGATCCAGAGCCAGATCATCCTCATCTTCCACACCTCCATCCCCGGGGGCATTTCCTAGCCCTTTGGGGGCAAACGGGTCCTCCAGGTCAGGCTCGGGAAGATCAACACTAGATTCCCCTGGAGCTCCAGCCTGGGTCTCTGTGGAGGTCTGGTGCTGCTGCCCAGAGTGAGAGCTGAGAGTGTTAGGGGTCTGAGGAGTGCCTGTCTGGGACTGGAGATTGGGTTGTTGTTGTTGTTGCTGCTGCGAAGAGCCAGTGCTCTGCTGTGGCATTAATAGACCCATACTACCCTGCTGTAGCCCCAGCCGTGAGTCTCTGACCCCCTCTGTCTGAGGGTCCATACCTTGAGGCACTGGATGCTGAACAAACTGGCTGGGGGCCATTTCCTGCTGCTGGGGAATGTAGAGGGGGGGCCGTTGCTGGGGCCCTCGTTGGGGAATCTGGGGCCCCAGGGGCAGCCTCTGGGAGT
Organism: Oncorhynchus mykiss; assembly: GCF_057628025.1. Lineage (NCBI taxonomy): Eukaryota > Metazoa > Chordata > Actinopteri > Salmoniformes > Salmonidae > Oncorhynchus > Oncorhynchus mykiss. The sequence continues at coordinate 70,897,975 of NC_143030.1, read as the reverse complement.
TGTGCCTTAGCTCGATGAACTGTGGTGGGGGTCCTCCGGGGTCCATGCTTGGCTGCATGGGTTCCCCTCCAGGGCAAGGCACCAGGCCACGGGGGTTAGCCATACCCTGCTGCATGGCCTGCTGGATGTTGAGGGGAGCGTTGAGGTGGTGGCTGGGGCCCACACCCTCCATGCCAGGCTGAGGGAAGCGACGGGGACCTGGGCCCTGCTGCCACTGCCCAGGGAACTGAGGACGACCATACATGCCCTGGGGGTTGGGTGGCCCTGGTTGTCTACAAAAGACAAATACAGACAACAAATGCAAAACATGTACAGCAAGCTAATGAGAAAGTATTGTGCACAAAAGTTATCTTTGCTGAAAACAACTCAGGATGGCATTTATTTCAATGTACAGCTATGTGTGCATTTAAGAAATAGACGTAAAGAGAAGGGGTGGGGGGGGTGCATACCTGAGCTGGTTGGGGTCCATCATGGCAGGGGTCCCTGGGGGTGGCGGACAGCCAACATCCATGGGACCCACAGCATGGGGCATCTTCCCTGCCAATGATGCCTGGGCACCAGCAGCAGTAACGGCACGGTCCTATAGGGACAAACAACAAGGACCTACTATTAATTCAAAACTATCAATCCCCTCAGGAGCATTTAAAACAAAATACTAAGAACCCGCTGAGAAGGGTTCAGTAAGGCTAACTGTAGCAAAATGTTTTGTAATAGGGAAGGACAAAAAAAGCATTGTTATTGGACAGGTACTGCCTCCCAGTTTCAAAACATTTTTGAACACAACCCAAGTTGATTTCAGACATTGGTTGACATAACAGTGTACCTGTGGGTAGGGTGGTGGAGCACGGTGGGCTTTGTCTTGCTGATATGCTGCCATGTCTCCTCCAGGCCAACCGGTGGCAGCACTGCTGGATGCTGCAGCCTCTTTCTCCTGCCGGATAGAGTTTCGCTGCATCTGCTGCCGGATCAAAAACTCCCTCAGTTTCTGTCGCTATCAGAGGAAAATAAGAAATACAGGCCAGAGGTCGTTAGGACAAAAAAATGACAAATATTTACCTGTAGATGTTGAAGGATTCAGAAGCCCTGTGATGGAATAAAAGATCCTCATCAAATAGAACATGTACCTACCTGTCTGTGCTTCTCCAACTCAGAGGGGCTGAGGCCCAGTAGTGAAGGATCCTGAACTGCTGACATGTCGGGCATCTCCTGGGCACCGGGCATAGCCCCCAGGGGGTGAGGTGCCTCAGGGGGGCAGGGGGCTGTGGGGTTCTGCTGGAGGGGCATCCTGGAGTGGAAGTCGGCACCTATAGTCTGAGTCTGTTGTTGTTGGAGTTGTTGCTGTTGCTGTTGCTGTTGTTGTTGCTGTTGCTGTTGTTGGAGGAGTTGCTGTTGTTGGAGGAGTTGTTGCTGCTGCTGCGCCATTTGATAGGCTATGTTGGGGCCCCGGCTGAACCCATGCGGCCCAGAGGGTTTCCCAGAGAGAGGGTCCCCCACAGGGGTGGACGACGGGGGGAGTGAGGGAGGCTGGTTGGGGTGAGGTGAGCCTCTGAAGCTGGGGGTGCCCTCGGGAGCAGTAGAGGTGGGCCGGGGGGGCTTGTGCAGAGCAGCGAAGGGGTCCCTGGACTGAGGGCGTGAGGGGGGGCGGGAGTAGGGGTCAGGGGACTGGAAGCGGGAGGTGGAAGCTGGGGACTGGACAGAGAATGCGTCGTTGGAGGGGGCTCCAGGAGTGAGGGGGGAGAGGGAGCTGCCCTGGGACTGTGGGCTGGAGGGGACCCTGGGGCAGGACTCCTGCTGAGTCTGGGGGTGCCTCTGCTGGGGGAGGGGGGAGCAGCTGTCCCCAGACTGGGGCCTTGGGGTAAGGGGAGGCTGGGCATAGGGGTCCTGGAACGGGGTGGAAGTGGACTGGCGGTAGCCCTCAGAGGGGTGGTTGGGTGAGGCTCCGGGATGGAGTACCACCCCACTCTCTCCTTGGTGCATCCGTGGTGTCATGGGAGCCTTGAACAAGCCATCCCCAGAGTCCAGCATCCCTGCAGGGGAGCCCGTGTTACTCAGATCCTGACGTCCCGTGGAGGAGGAGCGGGGAGAGGGTCCCCCGCTCATATCAGCCCTGTACTGCCCATGTCCCATCCCAGAAGGCGAGGACACCTGGGAGGGGGAGGAACCGTATTCTGGACGCCCCATCCCCTGCTGCTGGCCTCGGAATGGGTCTCCATAGTGGGTGGTGTGGGGCGGGGAGAAGAGAGGAGAGTCCCCGGGCCCTCCACCCCTGGGCCGAGGGCTTTCTGGGGGGCCTAAGTGCTCCTGAGAGCCCTGCTGTGACTGGGGCAGGTGACCCTGGATCTGCTGTTGCTGCGGCCTGAAGAAGGGGTCGACCTGCTGAGCCCGCCGGGGATTCCCTGGCTGCATGTCGAAGGGGCCAAGGCTAGCCGGGTGTCCCTGAGGGGCCTGTGGCCCGGGGTGGGGGTAACCTGAGGAAGAGGCCTGGCCCTGCATGGGGCTGGAGGCGGCCTGGTGGGAGGAGTATGGGGTGGAGGGGTGGGGTGACTGGGGAGGCATCTTGGCAAAGGGATCTGTCCGCATATCTGCCGATGCCGAGCCCGGGGTCTTGACAGGACCGTCAGGGAAGAAGGTGGAAGAGGATCCCGAGTCAGGGTGGAAAGGGAAGGGGCTCTCCGCCGAGCTGGGTTGAGAGGAGGTGGAGACAGAACCTGAGGGCGGGGGGATCTGGAGGTGCAGGTTGGGACGTTCACCTTTGACCCGAACACCACCACCCCCCTCTGTCTTGATAGGCCGACACACCTGGCTCTCTGCCTGCTGTGGAATGAGAAGAGACAGTTGGAGAGAAGCAATGAGGTTGCATACAGTGACAACCTTATGCTTTGGGCTGGTTTCCTGAAGATTAAGACTTCAAGTGGACTTAGTTTAGGAGTGGGGTTGATCTGGGTCAACGAAGCTGGCCCTATGAATCAATGCTCTGGCCTAAACTCTCACCTTCTGTGCCTTGTTGATCCGCTGAGCCGCTCGATTGTCTTTGGCCTTTTGCAGGAAAGGAACCTTGTCAGCAGCTGAAATCTTCCTCCAGATCTTCATGATCTGTTTACAGCGACTGGACCAGTCTGTCAGAGAGGAGAGAGGATCACAACTTAAATTATTTCTATTCCAGTCAACTGAAGTGAAAACATTTGATATTTGGTTCATTTTCAGAGATAACAAAAGTTTGTTTCATTAGAACTCTGGAAGCACCATCTCATTAAGAGCAAACAAATACATAAAAATTAGAATATTCCACGTTTTCATAGTCTTTTATTTTTACTCTTAAGTCACCTGGGTAGTCCCGTCTGAGAGTGGGGAAGTTTGTGTTTGCGTAGAGTACAGGGGAGATGGTGGACATCTCTCCTAGCTCCTCGTCCTTCTCCCAGCGCTGGAGGCTGCGCTGGTTATAGGACAGCCCGTCTCCATCTGCCTCGGTCGGGGTAGGAGGGGTGGAGGGGGTGGCTGGGGTGGAGGGGTTGGCCCACGGGCTCTCCTCTCCGCCATCTGGACTGAACAGGCCACCCCTTTCCCGCATGTCAAAGAAGGGAGACTGAGAAAGTCCAGGGAAGGAGTCCATCATACCAGCAGAGGGCAGGGATACTGAAAGAGATCAGCTTGTATGAAAGACCTGTCCTGTTTTACCATGACCTTTGAACGGCCATGAGCGGTTCCTGAACATAAAGGGTCCTTTACAACAACAAACTATTGCTCCATATAGCATCACACTGTTCCCCTTTTCTAGTCCTTTCTCTAAGTCAGATGTCTAAGTTAAACATCACACTCATTTCTACTTCCTCTAAAAGTGCGCTCTCTAGGTATGATAGTGTGAAAGGGTATCGATCCCCCTAGCAGCACTCAGGTCTGTACCACTCACTACCTGTGAGAAGGCTCCTCTGTGGCAGACTGCTGCAGTTCATCTCCCCCTTTCCTCCCTCTAGGATGGGCCTCATGCTGCTCTGTAGGGACCCTCCTAGAGACACTCCCTCTGATGACCCCAGGATCTTCCTGAAGAACTGCTCAGAGTCCTGACTCTCCATGCCCTCAGGAAGTCCTGGGAGAGAGAAAAAACAAGAGTGTAGGACAGTGGGCAAAAACATCCACCAAGACCAAATTGATAGCATGTCAAAACACAATTCCTGTAAGTTAGTAGAAAATAAAGTTTTGAAGTGTCAATTTTATTACAATTGGCAACATTTTAGCATCTATGATATCTTACCTTCATTTTTCTCCTTTTCGGAGCCTTGAGGATCCGTTGAGCCCTGATCTTTGACAGCTGAAGACAACACTGATCCCTCGACCTGAGCCTGTGATCCCTCACCCCCCTCCTGCTTCAGGTGCATCCCAGCCCCCATCGCTCGCTCCCGGACCTCCACTGTGTCAGGAGCGGTGGGTCTGGCCCCCCGTGCATGAGGCAGTGGAGGACGTAGGAGACCCATGGCCCCATGATGCCTCTGTCCTGGGGTAACCAGGAGAGCCTTTTTACTCAGGTCCATCAGTTGTTTACCAAAGAATGCCTCCTACACACACATAGACAGAGAGAGAATGATGATGTTAGCCTATATGGAGTTGAATGGTCACTAGACACTATGGGCTGGTTTCCCAGACACAGATTAAGCCTAGCCTTGGACTAAGAAGCAACATCAATCGAGAATCTCAATTGAGCACGCTTTGTAGTCCATTAGGCTAAATTTGTATTGGGGAAACCAGTCCTTTAGGTTGCTATATGAATGCCTTAGACTAGCCCATGGTGAGAAGTGGTGAGAGAGAAGGTACCTGCAGGTACGCTGGGAACATGTCCTCCAGTTTGCTCTTCTTCCTGCCTCGTCGTTTCTTGGCCTGCTCCCCTTCTCCCTCGGCTGGCTTAGTCTCCGGGGCGCCATCTGTAGGTGTGTCTGGGTGAGGCCCTGTCAACAAACACAACCCGGTGTCATTTCAGATGTTCAGAATGCCAATTTTGAACTGAATTTTATTCAATTTTATTTTGGGTTACAAACAATGTTTCGTACAATTTGTTTTGGCACTGAGCAAACTTCTGGTTTGCTGAGCAGAAATTTGAACTTTGTGAAAATTATGTGCAACTTTCAGTTGTTTACTGTGAATATTAATGCTGTACCTGCTTTAAGTTACAGTTTTAACAGTGGCCAAGTAGGCTACTGTGGCTATTTGATCATAATGTGGGACTACCAGAGCAGCCTACCATCAACAACATGGAGAAAATGCATGCCATAACATTTTAACATGGAAATAGCTGTTCTATCATTCAGCCTACAGCAGCAGCCAATGTGTGGTGTTCAATGTAGACCTGCATTCCATGAGACTTAAAAAATAAAAATAAAATGCAGGGCTTGACATTAACCTGTTAATCCACTTGTCCTTCAGACAGGGACGGAGCGGCAGGTAGCCTAGTGGTTAGAGCGTTGGACCTGTAACCGAAAGGTTGCGAGATCGAATCTCCGAGCTGACATGGTACAAAGAAATCTGACGTTCTGCCCCTGAACAAGGCAGTTAACCCACTGTTCCTAGGCCATTATTGTAAATAAGAATTTGTTCTGAACTGACTTGCCTAGTTACATAAAGGTACATTTTAAAAAATTAAAGGAGGTGACTGAAAATGTGTAGTTTGATTCAAGAAACCACTTTACAAAATAAAATGAATTATTATTCCAATACCAATATCACAGAGAATCAGACCAATTATGCTACCCTCTGCGTATTGGCTACTTATTCAAGCCCGTCTCAAAATACAACAGACCCCCAAAAAATTATCTTTACCCGACTTGCTTTTCAAAGATGTACACGTGTTGTGCTCTTGTAGGAAACAAAATCACTCCTATTGCTGACTACAAATGATCTATAACTGGGCTAATAACTAGCTAAATAGCAAAGGATATGAATAAAATGTGCACACGTGTCTACATGCAGTATGGCTTTGATCTCAAAACAAGCGCATCTACTCATGACCGCTCATGCTGTAAAAACAGTCCAGTTGAAAATATGGCAATGGACTATTTGCATATAGGTCTACTGCAGCTCTGATTGTTTATCCCACACGGGTCTGTTTAGAGTACGGGCTGAGTAGTGCGGGTCAATGAGATAGAATCCTACTTGCATAGTTCGTTGTATTTCGGTATGTTGTATTGAAAGTGGCTAATATTGCGTGTCACAATTGCCTCAGTAAAGAGAAACGTTAATCGTGTTAACAGGGAAAACTCTAGAACAGTGGTCACCAACATTTTTTGAGTCAAGATCACAAAATGTAAGCCTATGCAACATTAACCAATTAAAAACAGTACTGTAGAAATTAGGTTTGTGCAGTAAGCTATAGGCCCAATACATTATCACCATATATTGGCTTTGCTTGAATTACCCTGCCAATGCATTGCTGTTCAGGAAAGTTTTATAAAATATATTTCTACATTTAAGGTAGGCTATATGATCACGCCGGTAATAGATCCGTTGTTGTATTACTGGTGAGGCATAGCTGAGTGAGTATACATTTAAATAATTAGCTTTTTATTTTACTGGGCTGATGGTGCCTGTATCTGATGTTCAGTCTCAGCGTAGGGAGAGAGCAGCAGACCGAGGGTCCACCTGTCAACATCCATTTCCTCCACTCACACTGACCAAAAAGTGACGGTCTTCCAGCTGATGGCCAAACTCGAGTCACACCGCATTATTTCTGCCTCATGCACAAATTCATGTTGTTACTCCTATGAACAGATACATATTATTCCTGGATATTAAAAAAGACCCAAGCCGGTAATAATAACATCAACGCTAGCCTAAAGATAGTCTTTCCTCCTCATTCATTACTGCTGCAGTGCTTGTTGTAGCGCTGTGTGGAAGTAGGGAGAACACACATTTTATGTCTTATTAAAAAGTGTTGAATACAAAGTGTTGACAGTGCTGAGTAAGAACTTAAACATGAAGTCACTCATAAAAACAGCAGCTCTTTACTGCATTCGTTGACAGTCTCTCTCTAGTCTTGTTGTAAACGTTTAGAAATCTCACAAGTATCAACTTTGCGGTCGCTTTTTCTTAATGCCTGCTAAGTTACTGAAGACACGGTCATCAGACATCTGATTGGCCAGCGTTAGGCCTATAGTGCACCTGATTTGATATCTGCGCCCACCAGGAAGGCAGAGTTTGTACCTTCAGACACATGAAATGGTTGAAAAAGGCAACAGTTGGCTGACCCGGTGCGCAGGGCAGCTGAATCAGGTGCACCTACTGCCAGACAGATGAATAAAACAAAAAATAAGAACATGGCTTTATCGTTGCTTTTTTAACAGAGATATTTGGAGATCAACTAGGAATGCCTTGGAGATCGACCAGTCGGATGGAATTGACCGGTTGGTGACCACTGCTCTAGAAAGTTGAGTGAAGTTGAATCACATGCTTCTCTCTGTGGGCTGATATTTCTGCGTGGCAGTCTCAGGGCTACCGCGCTCAGCTTAGAGGGAACATTAATTACAAATAAATCATACATCCACACTATAAACATTTAAATCCCGGAGGATGACACATTAAAACATATGAATGAAAACACTTATTTCCGCAGTGGTCGTCAAAGGTTTATCATATTCCTTGAAGAAATTAGAATTTGACCTCTATCAGATAGTGGTCAAACACTGAAATGTTCTGACTTAGATGGCTTCTGTAACTTGCCTTCCTCTAGGGCAGGCTTTTCTCTTGTCGGTCTGGCTGTCGTAACAGTTCCATCTCCAGCCAGATGAGACAGATGGGGGAACAGACCCTTCTTCATCCGTGTGTGACACTTTCTCTGACGCACCATGAAGCCACCAATCCCTGCAGGAGATAAAAATGTTTTAAAAAGTCAATTTCAAAATGTTGAATTGCAGTTGGCTTGAATGTGACCATCATAGAGCAGTGACAAATGATATCCTCTCACTACAGGGGTCTGTTGGACAGACCTGGGCTCTAATAGTAGCTGTTTTCTTTCAAATACGTGGAGTGCCAGACCTGCACTTTCAGGACGTTTCAGGACGTTTCATTGCACCAGGCAAACTCAAATCAAGCAAATCAAAGAAAATAAATACTATTTTACCCAAGATGTTTAATTAGAGTTGACCTCTGACCTGGTCTGTAGGGTTTTCTCTTCCTCTTCTTTCCCTCGTCCGTCTCTTCTACTCCTTTGAGGAGGCCTTCCTCCATACCCTCAGCACCTCCCTCTGCTCCCAGCTCCCTGTATGGGCTCCCTGAAGGCTCCTGTTTAACACCAGGAACTCCTGGCTCACACTCCATGGGCTCCCCACAGCCTTGAACAACAGATTGGGATTAAAGGTCAATTCAGAGGGTAAGGCAGGGTGGGTAGTCAAATACATGCCTGATGTACTGTATCCAAGCAGACCTGTTAAAGCAAGTAGACACAGTTGGTAGAAGTTGGTCAGTTCTGGGATCAGCTAGCTTACCAAACCCTACTCTTATCCATTAGGGGAAAAATACAAATCTGACCATAGATCAGTATCAAAGGGCAACCGACTTCATCCTTCTCCTTTACAACCCCCGTCACTTGGACAGTTAAATCATGGAAAGAGGAGAAAGAAATGGCAACACCCACCTTTTCCTTCGTCTCCATCCCCGTCCTTTAGCTCCATGCTGTCGTGTCCTCCATCACCACACAGCATGCCCAGGCGAGAGCGCCGCTGCCGCCTCTTGTGTAGGGGAGACATGGAAATCCTGCGCAGTAGGGACATTCCCGTCTCGGTCAGCCACACCCCCTCCAACCGGTAGAACTGAGGCTCTAGACGGGGAGGAGGAAGTGTTTGGAGATGGACTGATATGTAACTATACAAACAGTGAATATGCTATACCAAGTTGTCATTGCAAGTAAGATTAACGTAAACTCACCCCATTCCGTACAAATGTGTGCAACCGTGACATTCAAACGAGGCTGCAAAGAAAACTAATGGGATTGTAGTGACTGTGTTGACTTCAAAATCTGGGGTGTGAACTGGGTTTCTATTCAAGCGTTGATCGACATGATAATGGCTCTATACTATTGGAGAAACGTTTTTAAAAACCGACCCTCCGTTACATTGTGGCGTGTCATGTCGTAACGGACAGCACGCATAAAGCAACTATTTCTGTCTTACAATCTCTCCACCGGGTGTAGCACTCATCCTTTAAAAACAAGACATGGACAGTGACGGGGGTAAGGGGTGTGACGTAGAAGTTCGTCACTGACCGCGGGCGGCATTTGGTACTTTAACGCACGCACACATTCATCACTCCCCCCTGCTCCGTTATCAGAGTTAACAATGTGGGTCGACACACAAGTTAACTTCTCTGTCTTAGTACATACATTTCACACTTATGTCAGTGTTCATGTTTAATATAAGCAATATGTATTATACTTATCGATGTTGTGGATGAGCACGTTTGTTTGTTCTGTTCCTCGCTCTCTCCATCTCTGTAGCTTCCGGGTATGCTGGATAAGGACCCGAGCTAAGGAAATTGGGCTGACTTTGTAGTGCCTGTCCCAAATGGCTCATTAATGTAAATGGGAATATTGAAAGACACTGTCAGTAGTGATGTAATTTTGTAAATGTTAGGTTGTGATATTGTTTCAGAAACATGTTGCAATGTATATACTTTAGTATGTTTAGTTAAATGGAAAATGTAGGTTTGTATAGGTAATTGCTTAATTATTTGGTGTTGTTCTGAGGGGCTAGCCCTACAAAAGGAGCCTCTCTTTCAGTTCATGGAGAGGCATTTTGGATTGAGCTGTGGATGGAGCATTGTTTTTAGCTTTCCCATAAGGTATATGTTTGATGGCAGTACTGTTGTTTTTGTTCCGGAATCACTTTGTAAATAAACACACTTGCACAGAAGAACTTTTTATTTTGATGGAGGTTAGGTTTTCCAGTTCAGCCTTCTGGCCTACTCTACGTGACAGGGGGATACCTAGTCATTTTTTGCGTCATCACTGCAAGCGATCATGACTCTCAAAAGCCGCTGTTTACTTCTGAAGATCACTTTGGCACCGCCCTAAAAACCCGATTCAAATTCGACACAAAACTTTAAATAGGTATGTAATGACACATTATATAAACTCTTTATAGTGTTTTATTTCCATTTTAAAGGTGATAAGTAGGACAGATGGAGCTCCACCACGCATTAGTTTCGCTTCCCCACCCGTCATTTAAAAGAAAGACCCGACGGAGCTCATTGCCTTGTTGAATTATGCAGAAACGTGCAGCGTGGCGGTCTCGGCATGGATTTTGTTGGAAAGGGGAGAAATTGTGCTTTACAATGCTATTGACATTACGTTTTCTGGGCGCTAAAATAAGGTCAATTGTACGAACCAAGGTGATGTACAAAAGTGAGTGAGTTTACGTTAGCTGAATTACAAACTGAGGAGGCGAAAACATACCTGGTTCTTTTATCTTCATGGCTGTCATGTAGGTTGAATCCACCGTTACTGCAGACAGAGAAGCAATGTGAGAAATCCACAAGTCACTGAATGTTCGCCTTTTCTACTCATATGTTTTAAGTTGATAGACTTGCCTATGGGTTTGGGGACGTAGGGAGTGCAGGATGTGCAAGCAAAGCCCTCATCAGATGCCTGCTCCACCTCGTCCTCAGTGTACAGACTCTCACACACAGCGTGCACCCACCTGCATGAAGAGAAACAATGCAGGATAGAGCTCTTATTCTGATAAAACATTAACATGGTTTGGAACTTCAAGAACCATGTGTTAAGTTCATGTTTTAAGTATCCCTATATTTCTGTTATTACGGTGCTATCACTCTGTTATTAGTACGCCTGCTCCGTAGTCTCACTGGAGATGGACCTGGCTGAAGTGTGAAGGTGTACTGTGGAAATACGGTGAAGTAAACGTTGTTAAACTGGAACCTAGTCGTTGTATCATTTGAAGTTAACATTGGTAGCAGAGGATGGCTAATAACTACAATGGGCCCCCTCACCTTGACGAGAAGAAGTCCTATGAAAGTTGGACTTGGAATCTGAACATGGGTTACTAATCTGGACGAGAAAAAGCAAGCACTATCGGTGGTATTATTGCTCGAGGGAAGAGTGAGAGATACAGCACTGGAAATATCCCTGAAGGATTTGAACAAGGATGACGGTATGGGAACTTTGATTCTGTATTTCTTAAAGAAGAGAAAGACTGTGCCTACGAGCCATATTCAAACTTTGACAGTGTTACTAGTGTCACGGCCCCTCTGCAGTGCAGGGGCGCTTCCTCCTGCAGGCAGAGGAGGGTCCTTAGTGATTGGAGTCACCTGGGCTCAGGGTATTTAAACGGCTTCACTAATCACTCTCTCTGCTCCTCCAGGTATGATCCTGTTTTGTTTGTTCCTTTGTAGTTTTGCATAGTTTTCGCTCAGTCATTCACACACACAGATTCACACATGCCTGCACTTTACATACACCTCACATTATGATACTTTCACACCTCATTCCTTTTTCTTTGTTTAAAGTTAAGTTTTGGTTTACAATAAAGAACCTTTTTGATTGGCTTATACCCGTTGTTCGTGTCCCCTCACTTTTGCCACAGGCTATGCGCCGGCCTGTGACACTAGAGGTATTCCGGGTTGCAATAACGGACTACATCATTGATTTCGAACACAGGTACAATAGGATGCACAAGTACGACATGGTTCTCCCGGATGCAGTGTTATCTTTCAAGTTGCTAGATACAGCCTGTCTGTATGGTAGGGAGAAACCGTTGGCTTTGACTGCTTGTACTGTGCTGACTTTTGTCGGCAATATACATTTTTTTTGGCGAAAATACGTCTGTCGGGCCAATAACAGATGGAATGGAATGCAAGTGAGTTTCACTGAGCAGCAGAGAAAAGGCACCAACAAGTCACGTTCTCAAGACAACCAGAAGAGGGCGCAATTTCCGGGCAAATATCCACAGGACCGGTATGGAAGGAGATCAAAATGTGCCATTTGTCAATGCACTTACCATTGGGTTAAAAGACTGTTCTCATAAAAATGAACAAATTAAACAGAGGAAAATGTAAACACAGAGATAGTGCAGTTACATTACACTGTTTCTAAACCAATCTGCTTCTGATACGGAGATCTTTATAGTTGAAACCTTAGGATCTGCTGTGATTGAAACTGCATGTACACAGACAGTGTGTGGTGCAAAATGGCTTGATAGCTATGTCAGTAAACTAAATATGAAAGAAGTACACAATTTGAATGACACACCAAGCAACAGAGCTTTCACATTTGGAGATGGGAGAATTGTCCATTCTACCAAGAGAGTTAAGATACCAGCAAAAATGTGTCAGACCAAAAATGTGTCAGCCCATACCAACTAGTGTTCAGGCAGAACCCTAATCTTCCCTCTGTACTGGTTGACAAGCCACCAGCACTATAAGGGACCAGTGTGTGAGTCCATGGGGAGGGGGCAGCACCTTTCAGCACTACATGCAGCGAGAAAATTATTCCCTGAAGCAGTGTTCAGAGAGAATTCACAGGGCTCTGTGTAAACAGCCACAACCCACAGATGAGAAGTACGAGACTGGAAACAATCTTTCAGATATCTACTGTATGTATGTTTGTGTAGTTGTAATGAGTGGTACCCACCGGTCACAGTGTTGGCACTGCAGCAGCAGCTCCTCCTCCATGAAGTTCTCCCTGCAGACAGGGCAGGTGACCAGGCTGGCACAGGGGCCACAGTGGGTGTAGTTGTTCTGCCACTCACAGTGGAACCCTGGGCTGCTGGCACCACACTGCATACAGGACACACACCTAAACAGGGAACAACCAATTAATGAATCAATAAATCACAAAACAACCTTTTAAAAAAAGGGGTGTACAAGTACATTTGATTGACAAAAGCAAATAGGCCAATGAGCCATCAGGTTAAAGTTCATCACCTATCAGACCAAGTCAAAATTCAGGTGAAATCCAGAGATGGAAGAGGATGTTATGGGCAGAGTGAGGCAGAGGACTGAACTTTCAAGCTTAGCAGCAGGACTTTCATGCATATCATGCAGACTCTCCATTTCAGTTCATTTTCATCTGTACCTTTTCAGATCCAAAATGACTGAACAGGGAGTGTCATGGATGGTGAGAGTTGGCTGCCGTCTCAAACAGGTGTCTCTTGTAAAATAGATGTTATTTTTCAATGAGAATAACCTGCATGAATAAAGGTTAAATGAATGAAAGAGTTGTACCATTTGCACTTCCACCCGCCCTTGGGTACAGTGTGTAGGGGCGGGTCCAGGCAGTAGGTGTGGTAGCTGACGTCACAGTCGTCACAGAGCAGCAGGCGGGCCGGGTCTGAGGCTTTGCCACACACCTCACACACGATACATTCCAGACAACGCCAGCCCTTACGCAGCATCATCTTAGTCATCTGTAGGAGGGAGACAAGAGGGGCATAGCGTGGAAAATCAAAAAGAGATTTACATCTTTCATTCCTGAAAATGTCATCAGGAAGCCAGATGTGTTGTTGCAACACTTGAACCCTTGATTTTGATTTCTTATAGTGGCCTACTGTAAAGCATCTATAGGTATGCAAAAGGTGCTATAACAATGACATGTTTTATTATTAGGGAGACTATCCGTGGCGAATGCGTCTGCTTAAATAAGAAGTTCTAAAGAATAAAGAGGTTGAATGCTTACTTTGCTGTTCACACAGTATGGATGGTAACACTGGGCACACTGAGCACACGCCAGAAGCTGCCCCTCCACACCTTTCCCAAAACTGCCACACACCACACACATGTCCTGTTGGGGAGAGAAAGAGAGAAGAAAAAAACCCTGTCAGCTTGAGTTACAGCAAAGGTTCTTAAATGTCTAAGACTATCTGACATGGTAAATGCCACAGGGTAACTGGGAAATGTCAAACGGAAAAGCATGAAGCCATTACCTGAAGCAGGACAAATTTATCAGTGTTTGAGAAGAGCACCACTGTGTTCTGCATAGCCTCATCTTCCTCCCCCTCCTCTTCCTCTTTACTGAGTCCAGTGTCTGCTGCTGTCATGCTCAGCTGGGGAAAGGAACCGTGGTGTAAAGTACTTAAGTAAAAATACTTAAAAAGTAATTTTAAGTAGTATCTGTACTTTACTATTTATATTTTTGACAGCTTTTACTTCACTACATTCCTAAAGAAAATAAATGTACTTTTTACTCCATACATTTTCCCTGACACCCAAAAGTACTTGTTACATTTGGAATGCTTAGCAGGACAAGAATTCACGCACTCATCAAGAGAAAATCCCTGGTGATCCCTACTGCCTCCGATCTGGCGGACTCAATAAATACAAAATGCTTCATTTGTAAATTGTCTGAGTGTTGCAGTGCGCCCCTGGCTATCCGTTAAAAAAAACTGAAAATCGTGCCGTCTGATTTGCTTAATATAAGAAATGTGAAATGATTTATACTTTTACTTTTGATACTTAAGTAGATTTAAAACCAAATACTTTTACTCAAATAGTATTTTACTGGGTGACTTACACTTTTACCTGAGTCCTTTTGTATAAAAGGTATCTTTACTTTTACTTAAGTATGACAATTGGGTACTTTTTCCACCACTGGGAAAGTATTATACATAGAATGTATTATATTCTGATACAGTCAAGTTCCAATCAAGTGGTTTGTGTCAAATGAACTTTAGACAGAGATCAAGCTCCAAACATTCAAGATCTCTGTGATAAATTGCTGCTGTGGGTTGTATATACTGTAAAGTTCAATGTCAACATTTGATGACACAATCCAATGAGTGAGTGAATGGATGGATGATGGATGAAAGTGTCTGAATGTTTATGTATCGTCGGTCAGTTCAACTCACCAGGAACGCGTCGATGCAGGAGGCCATGGCTTTGAGGCGGTTCCTACCTCCACGGCCCCTTCCACCGCCGCCGCCGCCGCCACCACCACCACCACCACGAGGCCGCCGCTTCCCCGGGAAACTGCTGCTGCCCCGCCCCTGAAAAGACCAACACCAACCATGCCAATACCTCACATACTGAATCTAGCTATCACCCAACACAGAAGCATTTGCAGAGACAGTTTTGGAAGCTCATTATCACTGTAAAATGGCCTTCTGCTCCATGGCAGTTAACACTCATTCCAAAGTCTGTCTATGACCTGTTACTGGACCTTACTTGTTTGACCCTGGAGCGTCCCGGCGAGCCTCTCCTCTTCTTCTCCCCGTCTGGTTTGAGGGGGTCAAAGGGCAGCGAATCGTCTGTCTCAGTGAGCAGGGAGTCGGAACGCGAGCGTTCGGTGGGTATGAGGCTGAGCTCCATGGAGAGCTGTGCATCGGGCTCTGCCTCCCCTTCGGTCGGGGAGCCCAGGAAGCCAGAACTGCTCTCGTCCCCGTGACTCGGATGGCTCTGATTGGACATCTCATCCAGGAGGAGCTGATCAGGCTTCCTCTGCTCCTGGGGTTCCTGCTTGATCTTAACCCTTCTGTGATGACTATGATGACCATCTCTGTCTGCATCCTTCCCCTGCTCCTCCTGTTCTCCAAACTCCTCCTCTTCCTCAGAGTGAGTAGCCCTGACCTCCATGTCCACAGTAGGAGCAGTCTCCTGTGTGTCGGCACATGGAGCAGGAGGAGACCCTGAGCGCTCCTGCTTTGGGTTCCTTGCAGCTTCCTCCTTTAGCCCCACCTCCTCTGTGTCCACGGAAACATGCTCCACCTCTTGCGTGGAGATGGGAGGGGCTGGTGACTCTGGCGAGGTGGTAGACACGCCCTCACTGCTTCTCTTCTCCTCCAGTTTGGTCTGCTGCTGTGTTGAGGGTTTGACTTCCTGGTTCTCCCCATTCTTCTCCTTTCTGTGCACAGGGCCCAGCTCTACTACTGCTGCTGGCTCTGGCCACTGTGGCGGTTGCTGTTCTGGTGACTCCGGAGACTCAAGGACATGGCTGGCCTGGGGTTGGGGTGGCGGACTAGGAGCCTTCTCTGGCCTCTCATCCACAGGTAAACTAGAAGCCTCCTGTTGTTCTGTTGTTTCACATTGTTCTATAACCTCAGCCTGGCCCATGGGCTGTTCTGCAGGGACTTCCTCCGTTCCCAGCTGAGGCCCCTCCTCTACCCCTGTTGTTTCTACCACTTCAGCCTCCGTCCCTGTTGAAAAGACAAAATCATCTTCATCACACCACTAACACCATACACTCAGATTCTATACCATTCTTTAGTGCATCCCAGAAATTACATTGAGTCAGGGTGGCTTAGATAAGATAAAACGAGGGTAGAGTTAATCATTTTGCTCTGTCAGAGATGGAGCAGTCAACTCTACCCTTCTATCAATATCTGTAGACCATTTTATCAAGGACAACAGAAAGCAGTCCAGTCAACGTACCCAGCTCCATGGGCACCTCCTCGTCCGACTTGGTCTTCGTCTGTACCCCGGTCATCTTGGACACGTCCGTCTGTCCTATCGTAGCTTCACCCGCTGCTTCTGTCTGGAGTGTCATCGCAGCCAATGTGTCAGTCTGTCCTTCTATCGTCACCTCACCCGCTGCTTCTGTCTGGAGTGTGATCTCAGCCAATGTGTCTGTCTGTCCTTCTATCGTCACCTCACCCGCTGCTTCTGTCTGGAGTGTCATCTCAGCCAATGTGTCAGTCTGTCCTTCTATCGTCACCTCAGACCGGTCTTTCTCTGTAATCTGCATTTCCACCATGTCTGTCTGTGTGACAGGGTCTGCCAGAGGCTCTCTGTCTCGGCAGAGCGAACAGATACACTTTTCCTCAGGTGGCTCTGATATAGAGGAGCATTCACTGTGAACCCACCTAGGAAGACGACAGAGGATTGGTCAAGAATGGATGAATTAAAGTGGGCCAAATGCTACATAAATAGTGGTAGTTATCAACGTCTGCTGGTGTCTAGGCCGGGTCACTGTCAAATACAGTGTGACAACTTGATGAAAAAGGTTTATTAACTTGCCAATTTAATCATTCTGAGGCAGGAGACGTACCTGGGGGCAGGAGACGTACCTGGGGGCAGGAGACGTACCTGGGGGCAGGAGACGTACCTGGGGGCAGGAGACGTACCTGAGGCAGCTGATGCAGCGCGGCAGCATGACGGGTGGTTCCGAGGCTTTGCTGCAGACACCACACATAGAGCTGCGGGTACGTTGGCAGCCCTCACACACGGCATAGTTGTCAAACCAGTGGGTTGAGCCGGGCAGCGTCAGACCATGAGCACCACAGTCCACACACACCCGACACCTCTGATATGAGGAATACATGGGGGAAATTAAATGAGTAATTCACACAGGAAACACAAACTGATACATTTTCAGAATTTATCACGTACTGGAAAAATATTATATTTCTGCATACCCTTATTTTAATTTACAGAAGTAATTGTCATTCAAATGTTTCCATTGAAAACCTCTAAAAAGCAAAAACAAAGCAATAACATGAACCATTTACAGTAAGACATGGTCAACATATGGGAAAGGACTTCTAGGCCTTTATAGTGCAGCGTTATCCTTCTTCCCTAACAGAGGAGACTATCGTCAGTGGAGGTGAGACATGGTCTTACTCTGCACTTCCATGTGTCGGAGGGAAGAGAGGTCATGGCTGGCTGGAGACAGAAGGTGTGGTAGCCCTTATCACAGGCATCACATACTAACATCATGGAGTCTTCCCCTGGTTGCCTGGAAAATGTGAGAACCCAAATTTTACCCTCCAGAGTCGACCTATTCAATGACAGCTACATGCCTCGTTTCTAAGACCCAATAGACTTTGACAACTGCCAAGACTTTTTCCCCCTGGTAATGTCACATGATCAGGGAAACCCCTGCCCCTACTGATTGAGAGCATGTGGTAGTAGATTGTCATGGTAGATAGTGTTCAGGAACGGCTCTTCACAGTCTCCCAAATCCCACATCAATTCAGTGAACAGAAAATGTATTTTACAAGTAAAAAATTGAGAGCTTTTCCCATTTTAAACAAAAATATTACCAAAAAATGTGTAATGTGAGATTGGGCAGCAAAGAGACACTCACCTGCATGTCTGGCACACTTTACACTCCGGGCACTGCCACCCTGATCTCTGTATGGGCGTGGCACTGATCTCCAGACAGGAGGCGTGGTAGTGCTGCCCACAGCCTGTACAGAACAGCAGGTTTAGCAGCTCCCCCGCAGAATCACAGACAGCGCACCACGCCTCCTCACCCGCTGGAGGGCAGACAAACCATAGTTAGCAAACCAAGTGACCAAATCGTTACACAAAGCACAGAGGACACACACACCTCACTGTTACAAAGCATAACCTAATAATCGAGTTTGGGCTTTGACCTCAACTAGATTGGGAGGTGTCCTTACCCATCTCCTCAGCCTTGTCCACGTGCTCTGGACAGAGGAGAGCCAGGAGCTTCATGGACTGGAAGGATCCGCTGGCAGCAGAGCAGGGGAAGTGGTAGAACCGTGAGCAGCCCTCAGCATGGCAGCGGATGGTAGCACCCAGACGCTTGCAATATTCACACAGCTAGAAGGAAGGTTCAAAGACAAGGTTACGGGTCAGAGACAGTGCCAGTAGGAAGAATTTCAGGATCCCACAATTGAAATTAATTAGAATTCTTAACTATTACTTCCAGATGGTGTATATATATATTTTGTTCTTCAACTGTACCACTCTAGGGTGCCTACATGTTTATTCCAAGAACAATCGCCAAATTGTGACTTCAGAGCTTGCACAGATTTCTATCAGAGGTGTCATTTGTTTAACCTACCCGCTGTGTCCCTGAGATGACGGCCTTGTCCACATTCTCCAGCTCCTCTTCAGCCTCCTCCGCCTGCTTCACTCCCTCTGACCACACAGCACACCAGTGATGCACCCAGCAGCCCCCTGTTCACCACAACACACGATTAGACACTTCTCATCTGTATGGTTCCTCGCTTCTGATCAGGATTATATCTCTCCTGGATCAATCAATTTGCTTTAAAACTACAACAGAGAATGGGAGGTGAAATGGGATTAGATCTAAAACAAATGCCTAGAGAATTTTGATTAAACCCTTTCCAATATGGTTTTGGGATAGGTTTACTGTGCAGGGTGCACACTGTGTATAATATCAACGGTGGGTATAAGGTATTTTAATGTAACCTTTATTTTACCAGGTAGTCCCATTGGGGTCAAAATACCTCTTTCTCAAAGGAGACCTGACCAAGAAGGCAACTCGAGTAAAAAAACTAAATCAAAATGTGATGAGATGTTTGAAATCAAATTGTATGTCACATGCACCAAATACAACCTTACAGTGAAATGCTTAATTACAAGCCCTTAACCAACAATGCAGTTAAGAAAAATACCTTAAAAAAGAAACGAAAGTAACAAATAATTAAAGAGTAGCAGTGAAATAACAATAGCAAGGCTATGTACAGGGGGTACAGAGTCAATGTGCGAGAGCACCAGTAAATCGAGGTAAATGAGGTAATAAACTCAAGAAAAAAAAAAAAACGTCCTCTCACTGTCAACTGCGTTTATTTTCAGCAAACTTAACATGTGTAAATATTTGTATGAACATAACAAGATCCAACAACTGAGACAAACTGAACAAGTTCCACAGACATGTGACTAACAGAAATGGAATAATGTGTCCCTGAACAAACGGGGGTCAAAATCAAAAGTAAACAGTCAGTATCTGGTGTGGCCACCAGCTGCATTAAGTACTGCAGTGCATCTCCTCCTCATGGACTGCACCATATTTGTCAGTTCTTGCACAAAGGCACCTGCAAGTTCCCGGACATTTCTGGGGGGAATGGCCCTAGCCCTCACCCTCCGATCCAACAGGTCCCAGACGTGCTCAATGGGATTGAGATCCGGGCTCTTCGCTGGCCATGGCAGAACACTGGCATTCCTGCCTTGCAGGAAATCACACACAGAATGAGCAGTATGGCTGGTGGCATTGTCATGCTGGAGGGTCATGTCAGGATGAGCCTGCAGGAAGGGTACCACATGAGGGAGGAGGATGTCTTCCATGTAACGCACAGCATTGAGATTGCCTGCAATGACAACAAGCTCAGTCCGATGATGCTGCGACACACCGCCCCAGACCCACCACCTCCAAATCGATCACACTCCAGAGTACAGGCCTCGGTGTAACGCTCATTCCTTCGACGATAAACACGAATCTGACCATCACCCCTGGCGAGACAAAACCGTGACTCGTCAGTGAAGAGCACTTTTTGCCAGTCCTATCTGGTCCAGCGACAGTGGGTTTGTGTCCATAGGCAACGTTGTTGCCGGTGATGTCTGGCGAGGACCTGCCTTACAAACAGGCCTACAAGCCCTCAGTCCAGCCTCTCTCAGCCTATTGCGGACAGCCTGAGCACTGATGGAGGGATTGTGTGTTCCTGGTGCATCTCGGGCAGTTGTTGTTGCCACCCTGTTCCTGTCCCGCAGGTGTGATGTTCGGATGTACCGATCCTGTGCAGGTGTTTCATGTGGTCTGCCACAGAGGACGATCAGCTGTCTGTCCTGTCTCCCTGTAGCGCTGTCTTAGGCGTCTCACAGTACGGACATTGCAATTTATTGCCCTGGCCACATCTGCAGTCCTCATGCCTCCTTGCAGCATGCCTAAGGCACGTTCACACAGATGAGCAGGGACCCTGTGCATCTTTCTTTTTGTGTTTTTCAGAGTCAGTAGAAAGGCCTCTTTAGTGTCCTAAGTTTTCATAACTGTGACATTAATTGCCTACCGTCTAAGCTGTTAATGTCTTAACGACCGTTACACGGGTACATGTACATTAATTGTTTATGGTTCATTGACCAAGCATGGGAAAGTGTTTAAACCCTTTACCATGAAGATCTGTGAAGTTATTTGGATTTTTACAAATTATCTTTGAAAGACAGGTTCCTGAAAAAGGGATGTTTATTTTTGTTGCTGAGTTTATGTACATGTAGGTAGAGTTATTAAAGTAACTATGCATCGATATTAACAGAGTAACAGCAGCATCCCACCTGTGTCATCAAAGAGTGCTGCCAGACAGGATGCGTCGGAGTCTGAGAATCCGATGGAAGACAGGTCATCGTTCCCGGGCCCTGGCAGTGAGGAAGCGGAGGGATCCAGGGCGGGCCGGGAGGAAAATGGCCCAAAATGTCTGAGTTCCCGTTGTCCGTGCAGGCTGCGCTCCACACAGTTACATAGAACACAGACCCTTACACTGCTCTCCCTGTGCAGGCAGAGACTCAGTATTAGACAGACAGCATGCAGGTAAATGGATCCAAATAAGGCCTAGCTTGTGGATCAAGAAGTAAAATTACTAAAGCACTCAATTCAATTCTATTCCATATTATACTCCATACATTATACTCCTCCAACATGAACAAACACAGAAAATATAAAACCCAGCTAAGACTATTTGGGAGTACACCTCTAACTGCATGTCTCCCATGTAATGCTGGGCAGTGCACTACAGCCCTCATGATCTGAGGATATTTAGCAACTCTTGGTAGCACAGTGGGAGTTTGAAAAATCAATATTTTGTGGTGAATGCTATATGGGTATGACTTGTTAACATATAGGTATTGCCAAAATAAATCTATTTTTTTCTAGCACTATGCCTTTGTTAGGGTATCTGAGAAGGGACTTACACATCTGTGCTGGAAGAGGCAGCAACAATTTCAGAGGAGTCCTCTGCAGCCAGAGGGGCCTCTGACTCCCCCTCTGAGGGGATTGGCTGCTCCATAGGGGCGCTGTCATCAGCTGGGAAAAGCATTAGTCCACATGTTTTAGGACTTACCCATTGAACCTATATTTGTCTTCAATTTTAAAGAACATTCCAATAAGCTACTGTATGAAAATCCATGCAACAAATTGAAAAATAAAGAATTATTATAATTAGCAACAACTACTTTTTTTTCTGACACCACAGCAGGTATGTTATTGTACCTGTCGGTTCAGAGTCATTTTCTTCGCAGTTTGATTTCTGCTCGTCCATCCCCTCTCCTGATCTCCTTGACAGAGGCCTGAAACGTAAACAAAGTTGCCGAATAATATTAGAGGTAAGGCACATCATAATTTACCAAAATTAACAACAAAAACATTAAATATACACATTATTTACCACAGTCGTACGCGGGGAATAACAACTACCGGTAGTCACATTTATGCTATCTGACGTCCAATCGCAAAATCCAGCGAGGCTCAATTTCCCTTTGTGCCCGGCAAAAGCCCAATATTTCACATTGATGCAGTATAACAGCTAGATTAAAATAGATATCCGACGTCAGCTAGCTGATTTGGCTAACGTTAGCGTATAACCTCAGACGTGACAAATTCACAAGAACTGTATAAATAATAAATATAGCTAGCAAGAAGCTTATTTAATACAAACCTTTAGCTATATGCATGGGACACTAAATGCATAATTTTGAAACACGTAATTGATTAACCGCGATCCAATCTAGATGAATGAATATGGCTGTTTATGTCCTCAATTTAGTTGAAACCGCAAGCTAGCTAACGTTAGCTACGTCGTTAACTGGTAGCATTCTTGCTAACAAAGTAGCTCGCTAACGTTACTCGGGATTCGCAAACTCTGCATGAAAATAGCGTGTCAGTGACTAGCTAACTAAATAAATAATACATGTTTGAAGACATTTCCATCTTTGTTTTGCCAGAAATGCATAATCCAAACCCACACAAGTCATGTATGGAAAAATAACAAAATATAGGAACTGAAATGTTGTTTTCTTTAAATAAAACAACCCTAAACCGAGATACACAAAGAAAATACAACTTCCTTGTACATTACTTCCTGTTGCAACTGTCAAAATCGTGCTAAAACCCTATCACTGTGCAGCATAGTTCCGACTAAATTATACGGACTAAAGGTACATTAATTTAAAAAATCCACAATTGTATGAGTAATCGATTTGTGATACGTCAACGATGAAAAAAACTACATTTCCAACTATGTAGCAATATGACAGATTTAGTGAGAGTTTAAACCAGTTCTAGCCACACAACTTTCTGTAAAACTCAGGAAAGCATTGAGCCCATACCACCTCCTCCAGTAATGGCTGCAGCCCGAATGAGCCCAACAACAGTTTATTCCAAAATCTGCCTGACGTTTTCAGTTTTCAAAGTGGTCTTATGTCAAATGGTCCACACTAATTGTTGTGTACAGCTATGCCTTAACCCTAAAATGAATGAAAAACAGGGGATTGGATGAGAGCTGAGAAGACAATATCTGTCCAAACCTCCTCTACTGTGAAGTGTGAAACACTAGCTAACAACAAATCAAATGTACCTCGCCTCCACCTAATGATGTAATGTACGCGTATGTATGTATGCGTGTAGTGCACAATGGGTAGCCACATTGAGGGTTACTTTGGCGTATCCCATTCAACAAATGTCACTAACTTGGGCCTTGAAGCAGAAACTCACAAATCCCAGTGTTATAGGCTACCTGTGTTTACAGCAAGCCATGGTTAGTTGCTTGCGTAACAATATGTTCCAATGCAATTGGTTGTGTTCAGATCACAATTTGCACATATTGCCATGAAAATGAGCAGAGTGCGATTTACACATCAACACCAAAAGTTGGCACATAGTTTGAATCATATAGCTAACGTTACTAGCTGTGTGATTGAAATAACGCTGAATATAATGTATGTGTTTGGGGGACTAGTCAATTTCCCCTGCACTGAAGGGAGACTAGTACAGCACAATGTTCCACTGCTACCTAACGTTACTACACAGCCATGTAACTAGCTAGTCATGTAACCAAACCCAATAACTAGCTATAATCTATCAGCGACCACTATGATGATTACTGTAAACTCAGACCACATAACTGAAAGCCACTGACAACACACTTATAAACCAGAGAACTCCATTTGTTTGCTAGCTAGCTCAAATCAATGCGTCCAAAACGGCAACTCCAAAACCTCAAAAGCGTGTTGGCATTAACCGTTAGGTAAACTCGCTAGCGAAGTTACATGTTAGTTAGCTAACTAGGAAACAAGATAGTTAGGTCGCCTGCCAACTAAGGCACTCACTCAGTTGGCTAGCTACGCAGTTGAAATAATAAGGGTGTTCAGTTTAACTAAATATGTAGCTTACATTTACGTTAGCTAATGTAATTTGAGTGAATTATTATATGAATTTGTGTTAGCGAGTAGCTAGTTAACTTAGTGTCGTTAGCTAGCTAGACGTTAGCCATCCTGATCAACGAACTTAACGTTAGCTAGCTACAACCTAGCTAGCCTTAAAGGTCAGAGAAATTGATTCGTCAAATAAGTTCGTTAGTGATGTTATTCAACCAAACGACTCACCTTACAATGAGATGGTTGTGTCCTCATACATCCAAACAATCCATATTTGTAGGAGTCTACACAGTTAAATGGTTGATGCTTGCCTCATTTTACTTAGCGGGCTTGCCGGCTGGAGAATGAGGTGAGTGGGGGAAGTGCACGGAGTGTGGCTGGATAACTAGCCAGCCACGGAGCTCGAAAGACAAGAATTGATGGCCAGTTGCTAACACGCCGTGAAAATTGTTAAA
This sequence comes from Oncorhynchus mykiss, assembly GCF_057628025.1. Taxonomy (NCBI): domain Eukaryota; kingdom Metazoa; phylum Chordata; class Actinopteri; order Salmoniformes; family Salmonidae; genus Oncorhynchus; species Oncorhynchus mykiss. The sequence continues at coordinate 70,873,463 of NC_143030.1, read as the reverse complement.
CAAAAAGCAATGGTCGACGAGTATAACATTATAGCCAATCTTCCATAAACATGCACGATCGACAGCCCAATGTTCCGAAACATAGGGGAATGTTTAGTAGTTGATGGTAACTCAATTAGATAGACAGATAACGTTAGCTAACTAACGGCACAAGTTAACTAGCTTCTCTGCATTTTACTGGTTCGGACTTGCATTAAGTTGGCATCCGATATTCGACCCAAAACTGAGTAATATCTCAATTTATTAACGTTAAACTTTCAGACATTATCTGAAACAATGTTTTCGACACCTAACGTCTTAACTTTAGCGAGCTATTCCTGTCCGGATCACCACTAGTGTGTCGGTGTGTATGTTCCGTCAAGTCGCTAAAACAACAACATTTCTCATGTCTGCAAGGGAGCATTTTGTACGCGCCTCTCCAAGTTGTTATCTTATTGGCTTTGAGCTGAACTAGTTAGCTATCTTAACTTGTTCAGGGTTATAATATTTTAGTGGATAGCATATTCTGATTTTGAACTTGTAGGACGAGATTTTGAAAATATTTTTTTACACCATATGTTAGATCATCAGACTGAGCCCAATGCAAATTCATTAACAAGGCAAAAATGTGACTCGTCAATGTCCATGCACGTTGTGTATAGAAGAGCGCATGAAACAATAATGGAATATGATTGGCTTTGGATGCCTCTATTGTATGTTAGATTTTAGGAGGATACATTGGCTATCGTGTGACATTCGAGAGGTTATGGTATTCATTGCTATAATTGCCTCTTTCTTTAACACATGCCCAGATTCAGTCCCACTTCTCCTGTTGAACCGGCAGGCTTCTTGCCTTGAATGACCCCTTCACCCTTCCCAGAGTCCTAGTATGTTACTTTCCCATTCTATAGCACTGGCCCATAATGGCATGCAGCTCCATGGTGACTCCTGTCTCCTGGCTATGCATTACCATGCCCTTATCTGAGAACATGGCAGCATGTCCCACTGATCTTGCATGTTTTTCAGAGGAATCAATCAACCTCATTCTGCCCACATCCACCTAGTTCCTAGTACAGTTGAGTTTCTAGAAGGATCAGGTGCTCTCTCACTTTGGTCTACACCACTGCAACTCCCATTTGACTATCATTTATATGCTTGGACCAATGTATTTTCCCAGTCCAAAATGCTTCTTCTGGCAATTTAGTTATTGCTGCACTTAGGCCTAATTCTAGGTAGGATATTAGGCATCTCTGATTCCTCTTTTCTGGATGTGGGCATTAATGCTTGGATCAAATTCAAGGCCCTGATGCTATATCTTGATCAAGACACTCATACGTGACACTTCATACTTCTGTATGTTGGATTTCTGTGGGTAAGAGTATCCATTGGTTGAGCAAAAATTATGCATATTAAACAATGCAATGTTGCACAATGTTTTGCAACATTGTACACAATAAACATGTCTCAACATTCACTCCTGAGCCCTGACTTTGTCACATCCAGGACCAAAACATGTTCGTGTCTCACAACCTTTCACCATACCGAATTTCACCCCAATTTTTTAATTGATGAAAACATGTCGGTCCATCTGTCTATCCACATTGAATCAATATTTATGAGGCCTACACCAGTACAGACTGTTCAACTTTCTATTAAAAGATCTGCTCTCAGAGATCTCTCCCAGATCAGAAGAATAGTTTTTCTGGCTATGAACTAACTAACCATAAATGATTGGTTGTGCTGGTTTGGTTTTCATAACGAAATAGGCGATTAAGATACTGGTTGTCCTGACAGGATTACCCAACTCCCACTCAATTTTAGCAGGATTGGATTGGATTTTTGAGGGCAGGGACTGGTCGGGATTCTCTGACAATCTGACACTGCTGTGATTGGTCAACAATGGTAAAAGGTGGGTGGTATTATGTTGTGGGCTTCTCCCGTTGGTCTGATTTGATGAGTGTGTGCATTCTAATCTGCCCCTTCTATCTCAAGGATAATCTCCTGGATGGAATACCTCCACAGCTGTGAGCTGTCTACTACACAATGCTAACTGGAACAATGACATTCAGTTTGTTACCTTTTTATTTTTCATTTATTTGATTTTGTACGTATTTCAAGTCCCCCACCCACTGCTTTATCTTGGCCAGGTCTTAGTTGCAAATGAGAACTTGTTCTCAACTAGCCTACCTGGTTAAATAAAGGTGAAATAAAATAAAATAAAACATATTATTCTGCTCTTCTCCAATGTGCCTGATGATCCTATTCTGCACACAACACTGGTCAGGTTCAATGTAATCTTTGACTGATTTCCAAAATATGGAGCTGATAGAATATAGTATAGTCTCCCTCTCTCAACAATCAGGCTATTCCTTCTTCTAGGACCTATTGAGTATCCAGAATGAAGGTATGGGAAGATGGAAAACTTACCTGGACTGGATAACTCAATACTATGCATTCATTACTACATTTCTATGTTAATAATAGCATCAATAAAGTGTTGTTAGTTACTATTGTTTACTGCATTAATTACACAGGCAGGTAGAAGAGCAATAGCTGCAAAGACCTAAAAGTAGATATAATCCACAAGTATGATGTCAGTTACTCCACAAGGGGGTGTATAACCTTGTATTACACATCACAGGATGTACTCACTGTGTAAATCTGAGGATAAAGGAGCTGAGAGGAGAACGTTTCAAGATAAATAAATGTGACAAAACAGAGACAAGGCATTGTTCGTTTAGGTTAATAACAGAAAGGAAGTGTCAATGACAGGACAGGTCACCATTAACAAGCTATGTTGCAAATACACTGAAATACTTGGAAAATCAGAGCATGGAGATTCCATTACTCAGGAGCCCAGGATGGAGAACATGATTAAGATAAACACAGAGAGATCGGGCAGCAAGGAAGAATATTAAGTCTGGGTTTCTTATTAACTACTGTAGACTGGCCCACCAGTTCTGCTGGATGTCTGAGTTTTAACCCTTTCTGTTACAGTACACATGCTCTGCTACAGTACACATGCACCAAGAAAACAGCTCCCACTGTAATTCGGAGGCTCCAAATATGACTATAGGCCGTGGTCAGATTTCTCAAGTTTTTCATGTAGTCTTTTTGGTATTTTATTAGGATCCCCATTAGCTGTTGTGAAAGCCGCTGCTACTCTTCTTGGGGTCCACATGAAACATGACATAATACAGGACATTAATAGACAAGAACAGTTCAAGGACAGAAAAACATAAATGAAACATATTCTAACATCTTCTGTAAATGTCATTTGCAAACCCTAGGAGAGACAGAAGGATTTAACGGAGAGAATCTACATTTAAAACAGGAACACAAGCAGGGTTTACCTTACACAATAATGTATTATTATTTGTTTAATTACACCTTTAAAAGACAAAATAGCAAATGAGGCCATAGTTATAATAATTACAATAAATTGCTACATTTATATATTATGATTCAGAAGGTACAAAAATAAAGCTTTTATTTGTTCTGGCACATACTCATATTTCCTCATTGTTATAGAATAATAAAGCATATAGGAAACCCACATTTTATGTTGGCTTATACTGTAGATGTTATCTAAATAAGATACATATACAATGGATTCTTGACAATACACATATACAATGGATTCTTGACAATACACATATACAATGGATTCTTGACAATCCACATGCTGATTCCGTTATTATGGTGTCCATTTCTCTCAGGAATGAACCTGTATAAAAGCCTTCTAGAACGCATCATCTTTGAAGACATAGTCTCTACATGCACCCAAACCAACCATCAACACATTTACTGAAAGTAAAAGAGGAAATACAATGTTAATACAAAAATACATTACAATGCATTTACCGGTGAGTAAAATGCAAATATACTCTTTCGGGGTGCATAAGGTTTAACATTTTAGTAAAAGACAGGGCAGTAGAAAAATAAGAGCATAAGTGGAAATGTAACAGTAGCAATTATCTGTAGGACACTGTGGAAATGTAACAGTAGCAATTATCTGTAGGACACTGTGGAAATGTAACAGTAGCAATTATCTGTAGGACACTGTGGAAATGTAACAGTACAATAGCAATTATCTGTAGGACACTGTGGAAATGTAACAGTACAGTAGCAATTATCTGTAGGACACTGTGGAAATGTAACAGTAGCAACTACCTATAGGACACTGTGGAAATGTAACAGTACAGTAGCAAATATCTATAGGACACTGTGGAAATGTAACAGTACAATAGCAATTATCTGTAGGACACTGTGGAAATGTAACAGTACAATAGCAATTATCTGTAGGACACTGTGGAAATGTTACAGTAGCAATTATCAGTAGTATACAGGCACCAGAGTTGAGTCTATAGTGCCTTTAACCTAATGATGAAATGTCTTTGGGTCTAGAAAGAACTGTCCAATTCTGTGTAGCAGCCTAGCATACCAGTGCACACTCGAAATCTCTTTTCGCACAGAGTCACAGTGTCCCCCCTCAATGTCTCTGTTTATGGGTACAGCAGCGCAACTGCTTTGTCTGTCTGAAGTGTTTGTATTCACATACACGCCTGGGCTGCTGAGTGTCTGATTCACACAAATGTGTTGAGTGTTGCAGTGAGGGGGCTTCTTCGTGTGCTCTCTCTCTGCCTCTGTGACCTGCGCTCCCAGTGTGCCCTCCCCCCGAACCAGCTGGGTGAATGACAGTAGCAGTCTCAGAGGCCCAAATGCCCAGTGTGCCAGTCTATGGTCCTCTATAAGTGCATAGCTGGATGCCAGCACCCCATCCACAAACAGAGTGCCGTGTTCTGTAAGTGGTGCGTATACACCCATCCCTTCCTCCTGCGATACAGATGTGATCCTGGATGGTTGTACTCGGCCGTCCACTCCATGGACGAGTACATAGTCCCCCGGTTTGGCTCTACTGGCAAACTGAGCCTTGTACTCACTGTAGTGGAGTTTGTGATGGGGTGCGAGGAAGACCAGGTGGTGGGGAGTGAGGGCTAGGCGGCGACCATCTTTTGTGGCCAGGACCAGGAAAGTGGACCTGCTCTCATGGTCTTGGTGTAGGAATAGAAGGACGCGGCTGAGGACAATGTGTCCTGACCCAGACAGGGCCAACACTCTGTCTCCAGGCCCCAGGGAGGCCAGGGTCTTCTGTCCCCCTCCGGCCAAGGTCACCCGGGCCCAGCCTGGGAAACAGCCCCCTTTCTCCACCGCCACAGAGTGATCTGAGGGGGGAATCAGAGAAGGGAATAGAGAAGGACCTACTGTAAGATGACTAAAACACGATATTTTATTAATAACATTGATATGGTATAATATGACATAAGATATGTATGAAAATAATGACAGGAATAAATGTAAAATACATCCAAAGGCAAATCACTGGAAATAATATATTTGTCATGTATTAAATAAACCAGTTAATATCCACTTGACTTACCAGCTTTGACAGAGCAGTGCACATGGTACTTGGACTCATAGTACACAAAGTCAAAGCCAGCCTCCACAGCCAGCTGGGCTAGCATGCCGTACTTGTCTGGGATGCGGTCTGACGTGGTAATGTCCACGGCCCGTCCCTCATAATGAAGAGAGTCAGGGGGGTGATGGCCGTCCTCATCCCAGGCCTCTGTCACCCTCAGCTTCGTCCCAGGCCAGTGGTTCATCACCGCTATGGCTAGTTTGTTGAGGCAGTCTTTACAGCGCTGAGGGACAGGGAGAGGGGTGGAGAGATTTCATTAATACAATATGATATGACACCATTCAATTGAACTATGCTGTCATAATGTATCTACTGTATGCCAATAGAGTCATTCATTTGCTCTCAATGATTGCTCTCAATTAAATTAGCCCTCATATTCTTGTGAGAATTATTAGGCAATTGGCAAGTATTTTCAGCATTATAGGCGGGTCTGTCGATAGCAACTCCAGGACTATTGACGTGTATGAACCCCCTTAGAGGGGAGGTACAAGAGACAGTTTTAATCATTCATTAACGAGGGAAAGGGAACCGCTTGAGACAGAGAGTAGATGTGAGCCTGTTGTCTACCTCACCCACAATGACCATATATTCATTCACTCATAGTCTCATTCAACCCCTTGTAACTCAATACCTAAAACCTCAACACTACTGCAACTAACTGTATTCCTCCTGCTATCCCCGCTAGGTTATTTGTCTATAGCTTGGTCCCCCAACATTTTTTGCTGTCTTGCCACCTTGCAAAAAAACTGATCTGGAACCAGGCTAATTTGTCTCTCCATTGACATCATCAGATTTAAATTGTCTGTATTCAGAGCTACTAAAGGCCATTGCCACCCTCTCCAACCTTTCTCAAACAATTAGAACATAAGAACACAAAGCTACTGTAGCCATTGTAGAACATTCCTTGGCCTTTTCTGCTGGGTGAGGGCATAATTAAGGCTATTCAGTGAGTCAGTGGAACCTTTTTGAGACATTTGATCAGAAATGTGAACACCAGATATACACCCACTACTGGGCTGCAATGATACATACTGTATTATGTTTGAATGTCACAGGTAGGTAGGTAGCGGCAGGTATCCTAGCAGATAAGAGCTTTGGGCCAGTAACCGAAAGGTTGCCGAAAGGTCACTGTGCAGACTAGTTGGAAAATCTGTCTGTGCCCTTGAGCAAGGCATTTAACCATACTTTTTCCTGTAAGTCGCCGTGGATAAGAGTGTCTGCTAAATGACTAAAATGTCAATGTAAAATGTAACATCACACAATGGCAGTTTACAATATGTCATGTCAGAGGCTAAATCTCTGTACTCTGATTAATACATTCGTAACACTCTCACAGGTAATAGGTTAACTGTACAGCCATTCCGATTAATCGGAATGGCCGATTAATTAGGGCCAATTTCAAGTTTTCATAACAATCGGAAATCTGTATTTTTGAACACCAATTTGGCCTATTTAAAAAAACTTTTTTTTACACCTTTATTTAATCTTTATTTAACTAGGCAAGTCAGTTAAGAACGCATTCTTATTTTCAATGACGGCCTAGGAACGGTGGGTTAACTGCATTGTTCAGGGGCAGAACGACAGATTTTTACCTTGTCGGCTCAGGGATTCAATCTTGCAACCTTATGGTTAACTAGTCCAACGCTCTAACCACCTGCCTCTCATTGCACTCCACGAGGAGCATGCCTGTTACGCGAATGCAGTAAGCCAAGGTAAGTTGCTAGCTAGCATTAAACTTATCTTATAAAAAACAATCAATCAATCAATCATAATCACTAGTTGATGATATTACTAGTTTATCTAGTGTGTCCTGCGTTGCATATAATCGATGCAGTGCGTATCGTTGTTCCAATGTGTACCTAACCATGAACATCAATGCCTTTCTTAAAATCAATACACAGAAGTATATATTTTTAAACCTGCATATTTAGTTAAAAGAAATCCAGGTTAGCAGGAAATATTAACCAGGTGAAATTGTGTCACTTCTCTTGCGTTCATTGCACGCAGAGTCAGTGTATATGCAACAGTTTGGGCTGCCTAATTTGCCAGAATTTTACGTAATTATGACATAACATTGAAGGTTGTGCAATGTAACAGCAATATTTAGTCTTATGGATGCCACCCGTTAGATAAAATACGGAACGGTTCCGTATTTCACTGAAAGAATAACGTCTTGTTTTCGAGATGAATGTTTCCGGATTCGACCATATTAATGACCTAAGGCTCGCATTTCTGTGTGTTATGTTATAACTAAGTCTATGATTTGATAGAGCAGTCTGACTGAGCGATGGTAGGCAGCAGCAGGCTTGTCAGCATTCATTCAAACAGCACTTTCGTGCGTTTGCCAGCAGCTGTTTATGACTTCAAGCCTATCAACTCCCGAGATGAGGCTGGTGTAACCGATGTGAAATGGCTAGCTAGTTAGCTGGGTGTGCGCTAATAGCGTTTCAAACGTCACTCGCTCTGAGACTTGGAGTAGTTGTTCCCATTTCTCTGCATGGTAGGAGCAAGGAGAGGGATGGAAGCTATACTGTTACACTGGCAATACTAAAGTGCTTATAAGAACATCCAATAGTCAAAGGTTAATGAAATACAAATGGTATAGAGAGAAATAGTCCTATAATTCCTATAACTACAACCTAAAACGTATTTTTTGTGAATATTGAAGACTCCTGTTAAAACGAACCACCAGCTTTCACATGTTCTCATGTTCTGAGCAAGGAACTTAAACATTAGCTTTCTTACATGGCACATATTGCACTTTTACTTTCTTCTCCAACACTTTGTTTTTGCATTATTTAAACCAAATTGAACATGTTTAATTATTTATTTGAGGCTAAATTGGTTTTATTGATGTATTATGTTAAGTTAAAATAAGTGTTCATTCAGTATTGTTGTAATTGTCATTATTACAAATAAATAAATAAAAAAATTGGCCGATTAATCGGTGTCTGCTTTTTTTGGCCCTCCAATAATCGGTATTGTTGAAAAATCATAATCGGTCGACCTCTAGTACAGACCATCAAACTGAGGCAAACTTTTAAGAGGCTCTTAAGCATTGCCTCCTGAAAGTCCCAATTCCCTAGGAATTGGAACCATAGAGATGTATAGAGATCATTGAAAGACTCCAGCACTGCACGGGGCGGTAAGTCACCAATATTAGCTTGACACTTTTTTTAAACATCAAAATAAGAAGAAAATTGTACTACGTTAAAATGGATGATGTCACAGATGCCACAATGGCACAGACACAACGTTGCAATCTCTATACATCTCTATGGTTGGAACAGAGTTTGTTAACCATATTTAAGAGAGAGAGAGACTTGGCAAGAGAGACGCAGAGCAGCTAAGAGGCCAGGTCCAGGCTAAGTGAGAGGGCAGAGATACAGATGGGAGGAATGCATGGGCATGCACTCAGCCAGAGTGAGAAAAGAACTAGGGATACAAAACAAACTGCCTACATTTTTCTCGCCATGCCATTGAAGAGAGGCGTTTCATTGTCATTGAACTACAATAGTCGGTTTTTCCGACGGTGCCATTACTTCAGCAGGCGAGAATTTTGTATAGGCGACCCCTTGGAGTGTCCAAACCCTACACAAAGAACGTCTTTCACATCTGGCCAGAGAGAGGGGCACATGCACACATACTGTACACACACACACACTGACGCAGACACACACACACACACACTGGTACATGCACGCATATACACACTGGTCCTCAGACTGGGAATCAAAAGGGCATACACACACTCAACCACAGATTTCCATCACATACTGTACACTCCTTCAAAAAAAAGAAAGAACACAGACTGAACTCCAAGCATCACCACATGAGTAGCCTGCATTTACAGAAGAAATGTTATGCTCAATTGTGAAGGATAGTCTTGATGTTACAAATGATGGTGAATTTTAAGAATCTGACAGTTAGTTTGAAGATGACAGTAGGCCTACTGTATGTCTTAAATATCCCATGTCCAAGATTACATTCCTCTTGTACATGGATCGATTCTCCCTTGACATCAGAAGTTGAGAATACCAGCCATTTGAGAGAAATAACAATACGTTTATTGTTCCACGGCCTCAACTCAAAATGCTAACATCACACTGTGGCTTCCTTGATATTCCAAAGAGGTCAGATATGACACAAGAAAGAGGTCTGTGCCTGTGTGGGAACTCAATTCCTGATCATATTTGAATTGTCATATGTAGGGTTTAAAAATCCTGGGAACTTTCAATCAATTCCCTGATTTTCCCTAAATCCGTTTGGAGGATTCCCGGAATCAGGAGGACATAAGCTCCTGGAATCCTCCAACCAGGATGTCTGAATGACCAGGGAATTTATTGAACTTTCCTGGAACTTTGCAATCCTAGTCATGTGGCAAACCTTACTCTAATGCAAGTTCACCTGCCTGGCCTCACCTACGAATCCCTCCTAGTATGCACACACAGAGCAATAGAACCAGAGGAATCGTTTTATTACCAAGCAACAAAGACTTTGGTTAAAGATTAAGAGGACATGATCCCCACAAGTTGGAACACATTCTCCCAGAGTCATATTAAATGACATCCTGATTCCCCCCCCCCCCCATCTTATAAAGGAGGGGGGAAAATTAGACACCTGGGGAAAATTAGACACCTGGAACAGAATTATTTGATTAAACAAGAAGTTCACACCAAAATAGTTCAACCAGAGACTGTAAACTGTCCATTACTGAAGTATCTATGGTTTAGCACCTTGTGAGTAACTATCCAGCCCACTATTTATTTGATTGCCTTTTATCAAGTAACAAAATAGGAAATTCAGGGAAAGTGATTGATTAATTAACATCAGTTTATCAAGTTGAAGTTGTGGATTGGAGAAAATGAATCCTGAAAATGTCACAATAGTGATAAAAAAAACTATTTATACCACTACCTGCTGCAGTTCATCAATCATCCAGCAGAGAGATTCCCCTTATGAGCTAGCACAGAGAACCAGTTTCCTCCTATGGTATTATACTAGGGACCTACTGGCCTGTCTAATAGTAACTATATTACTGTACCACATGGTCATGAGTGACCAGTGACTTAAACCGGTCAATGGAAAGGGCACCAACTGGGTCGATGGGATCTTGACGTTGTCACACAGTAAATGTCCTACAAAATCAAACTGAAACCTGGAGATAATTGTACTTGATTAGCCATTACAAACAGTGTCTGACCCAGTCTGTCAACCAGTCTTACCTTGGTCATGAAGCGGTCAGCAAGGGTTTTCTCCTCATCTTTGAAGATAATATCGGTGTTGTAGTTACACACCAGTTCATTAAAGCGTTCAGAGTTACGTGTGATCTTGCCCTCCACCCTCCCGCTGGCACCTAGGTTGTTCTCGGAAAGTTTGGGGAAGGAGGTCTTGTAAGGCATGGGGGTGAGTTTCCTGGGCCTAGGGCGGTTGCCGTACCCAGGGCCTGGCCCGCATCCCTGGACCAGGGAGCTCCACGTGAAGATAGCGAGCAGGCCAAGCCGTGCCAGGCTTTCCCACCAGGAGGACACCTTCATTGGGGACACCTTCAATGATCCACCGTGCCCACTAAGCAAGCCCCGTCTCGGGCACTTAAATGCATTTGAATGATGGGGTTCAAATCTTGGTGGTGGTCCGTTCCAGACCATGAGTTGTAAAGGAGTTCTAATGTTTCTATAGAGCAAGGTTGGCCATTATGGATCAAAATCCACACTGGAAGTACAGGGACGCCGGTCTTCTGTAAAATCCATGTTGACTCTTTAAAATGAACTTTAATCTCTACTGTATTGTTATATCCTCTTGCTTATGTAGTTTAATGTTTTGTCGTTTACTCCCTTAATAATTTATGCCACTTGAAAACTATTTTCCTTTCCAGAATGTTTAAGATTTATCATCCTTTATGCTGTTCACAATAAATGAAAAATAAATAGTTATCATCCTTATTAGTCTTTGGAGGTACAGGTAGGTAGGTACCTGTTGCCATGCAGGTGTTTCTCGAGCTTCCAGTCGCCTACCTACTTACCTACCGCCTCTCTCTCCAGTCACCGGGCAGTTCAGCAATAGCAAACCTGACGCGCACCTACATCACTGTTGCGTCTCTGTGAAATATCTCCTCTATGAATTCTCAGAATCTCATCCCATTCCTGCCTCCAGCAAGCGCCTCGAGATGTTGTGTCCGTCCACTTGTGTCTCGTTTCGTGTTGAAGCGCTCCTGCCCGCCGTGCGCCAGCCATTGGGTTCTTATTAGAGTCTGGACAAGATTGCCCTCCCTTCCTATACACGCTCCCACCGCGACAGCGCACGCCTCCACTTACGTTATTGCCGGACTTTATGTTGTTATACAGTAGTACGTGACCGGTCTTTTTCCCTCCCAAGAGGCAGAGGTGAAGATAACCGGATTACGAATTATGGTGATGTTGGTTTTATTACACACACACACTTGGGGAGGTCGACCAGGGGGATTATTAACCTACTTGTTCGACAACTCATTTAACACAGAATCATGGGATACGAACGATTTACAGCGGCAAGAAAAAGTATGTGAACCTTTTGTAATTACCTGGATTTCTGTATAAATTGGTCATACATTGTGATCAGATCTTCATCTAAGTCACAACAATAGACAAACACATTCTGCTTAAACTAATAACACACAAGCTATTGTATTTGTCTTGTCTATATTGAATACATCATTTCAACATTCACAGTCTAGGTTTGAAAAAGTATGGGAACCCCTAGGCTAAGGACTTCTCTAAAAGCTAATTGGAGTCAGGAGTCAGCTAACCTGGAGTCCAAACAATGATACGAAATTGAAGATGGTTAGAGCTGCCCAGCCCTATTAAAAACACTCACAAAATTTGAGTTTGCTATTCACAAGAATCATTGCCTGATGTGAACCATGCCTCGAACAAAAGAGATCTCAGAATACCTAAGATTAAGAATTGTTGAATTGCATAAAGCTGGAAAGGGTTACAAAAGTATCTCTAAAAGCCTTGATATTCATCAGTCCACTGTAAGACAAATTGGCTATAAATGGAGAAAGTTCAGCTCTGTTGCTACTCTCCCTAGGAGTGGCTGTCCTGCAAAGATGACTGCACGAGCACAGAGCAGAATACTCTATGAGGTTAAGAAGAATCCTATAGTGTCAGCTAAAGACTTACAGAAATCTCTGGAACATGCTAACATCTCTGTTGACGAGTCTACAATACGTAAAACACTGAACAAGAATGGTGTTCATGGGAAGACAGCACGGATGAAGCCACTGCTGTCCAAACAAAACATTGCTGCACGTCTGAAGTTCACAAAATATCACCTGGATGTTTCACAGCGCTACTGGCAAAATATTCTGTGGACAGATGAAACTAAAGTTGAGTTGTTTGGACTGAACACACAACACTATGTGTGGAGAAAAAAAGGCACACCAACATGAAAACCTCATCCCAACTGTAAAGTATGGTGGAAGGAGCATCATGGTTTGGGGCTGCTTTGCTGCCTCACGGCATGCTATCATTCCCCCTGACCGTTGTGCAGGTCGGATCCACAACTACAGGAAATGTTTGGTTGAAGTTATTGCTGCCAAAAGGAGGGTCAAGCAGTTATTAAATCCAAGGGTTCACATACTTTTCCCACCCTGCACTGTGAATGTTTACACAGTGTTCAAAAAACACATGAAAACAAATCATTGTTTGTGTTAGTTTGTATTAGTTTAAGCAGACTGTGTTTGTCTATTGTTGTAATATGATGAAGATCAGATGACATCTTATTACCAATGTATGCAGAAATCCAGGTAATTCCAAAGGGTTCACATACTTTTTCTTGCCACTGTATAAAAAGAGGCAAATGGTTAGAGTTTATTGTCTAACCTAATGAAATATACTTTGTTACACATTTAACAGGTTGGTTAGAATTGAATTGAGTTCCTACACCAATAAACATCCTGATATCCCTCTGAACTTTGTATGCCCTTGTCCACAGATCATTCCTACTTGGAGGGATTCCCCACTACTGTTATTCATTTATTAATAGATAAAAGGTGAAGAGGGTCCATGACAGAAAGGCTGTGTAAGAGCTTCCTGCTCAGTAAAGAGCTACTCCAGCCCTATCTCTCTCTCTCACACACACACACACACACACACACACACACACACACACACACACACACACTCACACACACACACACAGACACACACACACACACACACACACACACACACACACACACACACACACACACACACACACACACACACACACACACACACACACACACACACACACACACACACACACACACACACACACACACACACACACACACTCTCTACTGTCTCTCTCTGACTTCCAGCTTTGCTTTCCTTTGTTTTCTGGAGACCCAGGTTGACACCTTGGCCCTTGACCCCCGCCCTGATCCTCCTCAACCCAGCGCACCCAATACCTCTTAGCTGGAAACACCCCGCCAGCCACTGCTGGCTCTATCAACATATTATGTGTATTCGTCTCAGAACAATAGCTGAGATTTGAGAGAGTCGTAAAAAGGGGAAATATTATGTCACAATGAAAGGGATAATTAAGAATCTGTGTCTCCAGGAGTCTGATGTTACTTATCATTTATAGAGGCTTAAATAAACAGAGAGGTCAGAGGTAGACGTTTGTCATTCGATTCTTCTAGCTTCCTGGATATCTCCTGAACACTGTCTGTTTGCCAGTGGATACAATATACTGGCCTTACAATACTACAAAGTCTTGTGCTGCCTCTAAAAACAATTCACACTTTTAGGAGAACTCTTTAGCCCTTCAGCCTATGATACATTGTGACCCATAGATGTTGATACATCACTCTCACATGCCCCTCATTCTTTCCTGATATTCCAGTGTTGTTTCAACCATATATATCTATATCAGAAGACACCAGGAATAACACTATTCATAGCCAGAGGTCAAACAGTCATAGCATAATAGTAAATATAGTCTAATTGTTATTTCTCTGAATAATCAAAATGAACATGAGAGAATACTGAGATGATACAGGCCAAAGTTTACCTTTATTTAACTAGGCAAGTCAGTTAAGAACAAATTCTTATTTTCAATGACGGCCTAGGAACAGTGGGTTAACTGCTTGTTCAGGGGCAGAACGACTGATTTGTACCTTGTCAGCTCGGGGGTTTGAACTTGCAACCTTCCGGTTACTAGTCCAACGCTCTAACCACTAGGCTACGCTGCCGCCCCAGCGGCAGAGGAAAAGCGAGGGGGGTTTGTGGGAAGGTAGGAGAAGATTTTGAAGGGAGGGAAGGTGGTCAGGGCTGTGAGGGCCGAGACTCAGATGAGAAATATCATAGTACATAATGACAAACGTAGGGAATGCCGTGATCCAGCTCAATCAAAAGAAGAAACTCATTTCACATGAATCGAAACAATCAGTGATATTGATATTGTTATTTTTGAAACTGGACGTGGCAGGCCACAAAGAAGAAAGGAGAGATTTCATCTCATCAGACAGGAAGGAAGCTAACATCTATGTGTTAAAGATGGAAATAAAGTCATTCTTACTATATTATTTTTATTTGGGGGATAGTGGTGCAGCCTATACCCCTCCCTCCCTCCCTCCCTCCTCCTGGCTCTTAACAGGATCGATCACTCCCCCAGCACCCAGTCCAGGATGGAAGTATATGGCTGGGTAAATGGCTGAGTTTCCTGCACAGCCACAGCACAGAAAACAAGATCTTTCCTGCTTGGGAAGGCTGGGGCTGCGTCCCAAAACGGAACCTTGTTCCCTATCTAGTGCCCTAATTTTGACCAGAGCCCTATAGGCCCAGGTCAAAAATAGTGCACTATATAGGGAATAGAGTGCCAATTGTATGGGGCGGCAGGTAGCCTAGTGGTTAGAGAGTTGGGCCAGTAACCGAAAAGTTGCTTATTTGAATCCCTGAGCTGACAAGGTAAAAATCTGTTGTTCTGCCCCTGAATATAGCAGTTAACCCACCGTTCATAGGCCATCATTGTAAATAATAATTTGTTCTGAACTGACTTGCCTGGTTAAATAAAGGTTGGCTCAAGGTCAAAGTAAACTACAATCATGTCACTTTTCTGTTTTACTACAATCATGTCACAATGTCACTTTTCTGGTTTGTCTAAAGCTGTTAGTGACACTGGCAGGAATATATTACTCTCACATGTCCACAATTGGCAGATTTTGGCACTTAATGGAGTCGTAACTGTACTGTGAGGTTAGTTTAGGAAACAACTTGGGAGTTCTTTCTGTAATATAACATGAAGGGTTTGTAATGTAGTTAGTGTAAAGCAGCAGTAGTTATGTATCCTGAACAATGCTTGGTTTTGACATCTTAAAAAAGTGTTTGTCTTTTAGAGCTGAATAGACAATCTGCAGGATTCACTTCCTTAGACAGAGGCCGTTGGGAGTGGTGTGTCTGTCTCTCACCCTGGCCTGTTATCAGTGTCAGGAAGAGGCATGCTGGTGTGTCTAGGAGAGACAGAAGAGGGAGAGATTCAAATCTAAGAGGATATAAGAACTCAACAGTTACCAAAAAACACACAAAACAAAATTCTATTTAATCACAAACTTCAATGTTACCAAATTCTAAATAGAGACATCAAATTAACACATCTTGTCAAAATCAAAAAATTGAAACAAAGGAAGACATTAACAATGCACGGACTCAGTGACCAATAGAGACAGGACGCCATAGAAAAACATGGAAGGTCAGAGAGGAGAGACTTTGAAAGTACGGTGGGTCAGGTGAAGTTTAAAGAAAGAAATGCAGGATTTCTTAAACTGCCTGTTGAGGGAAAATCTGCATTTTGTTTGGATAAAACGTAGACAGTAGATCTTGCTACAGATGATGTCATGGTCTGTCCTAATATGAAAGAGACAGTAGATCCCTGTCATACACAAGGGCCGTCGTAGATTTCATTTCTCAAATGTTTTTCTTTTTTGTGTAATTATTTTCAATGTATGATTGTT
Organism: Oncorhynchus mykiss; assembly: GCF_057628025.1. NCBI lineage: Eukaryota > Metazoa > Chordata > Actinopteri > Salmoniformes > Salmonidae > Oncorhynchus > Oncorhynchus mykiss. The sequence continues at coordinate 70,857,027 of NC_143030.1, read as the reverse complement.
TTTTTGTTGCTCAAACATATTGTTAATTTATGTAATAGTTCATATACAGGCTTTGGCAACATCTGCAACCACCCATTCATGTCAATAATGCATGTACAGTGCCTTGCGAAAGTATTCGGCCCCCTTGAACTTTGCGACCTTTTGCCACATTTCAGGCTTCAAACATAAAGATATAAAACTGTATTTTTTGGTGAAGAATCAACAACAAGTGGGACACAATCATGAAGTGGAACGACATTTATTGGATATTTCAAACTTTTTTAACAAATCAAAAACTGAAAAATTGGGCGTGCAAAATTATTCAGCCCCCTTAAGTTAATACTTTGTAGCGCCACCTTTTGCTGCGATTACAGCTGTAAGTCGCTTGGGGTATGTCTCTATCAGTTTTGCACATCGAGAGACTGACATTTTTTCCCATTCCTCCTTGCAAAACAGCTCGAGCTCAGTGAGGTTGGATGGAGAGCATTTGTGAACAGCAGTTTTCAGTTCTTTCCACAGATTCTCGATTGGATTCAGGTCTGGACTTTGACTTGGCCATTCTAACACCTGGATATGTTTATTTTTGAACCATTCCATTGTAGATTTTGCTTTATGTTTTGGATCATTGTCTTGTTGGAAGACAAATCTCCGTCCCAGTCTCAGGTCTTTTGCAGACTCCATCAGGTTTTCTTCCAGAATGGTCCTGTATTTGGCTCCATCCATCTTCCCATCAATTTTAACCATCTTCCCTGTCCCTGCTGAAGAAAAGCAGACCCAAACCATGATGCTGCCACCACCATGTTTGACAGTGGGGATGGTGTGTTCAGGGTGATGAGCTGTGTTGCTTTCTTCTTGCCACTCTTCCATAAAGGCCAGATTTGTGCAATATACGACTGATTGTTGTCCTATGGACAGAGTCTCCCACCTCAGCTGTAGATCTCTGCAGTTCATCCAGAGTGATCATGGGCCTCTTGGCTGCATCTCTGATCAGTCTTCTCCTTGTATGAGCTGAAAGTTTAGAGGGACGGCCAGGTCTTGGTAGATTTGCAGTGGTCTGATACTCCTTCCATTTTAATATTATCGCTTGCACCGTGCTCCTTGGGATGTTTAAAGCTTGGGAAATCTTTTTGTATCCAAATCAGGCTTTAAACTTCTTCACAACAGTATCTCAGACCTGCCTGGTGTGTTCCTTGTTCTTCATGATGCTCTCTGCGCTTTTAACGGACCTCTGAGACTATCACAGTGCAGGTGCATTTATACGGAGACTTGATTACACACAGGTGGATTGTATTTATCATCATTAGTCATTTAGGTCAACATTGGATTATTCAGAGATCCTCACTGAACTTCTGGAGAGAGTTTGCTGCACTGAAAGTAAAGGGGCTGAATAATTTTGCACGCCCAATTTTTCAGTTTTTGATTTGTTAAAAAAGTTTGAAATATCCAATAAATGTCGTTCCACTTCATGATTATGTCCCACTTGTTGTTGATTCTTCACAAAAAAATACAGTTTTATATCTTTATGTTTGAAGCCTGAAATGTGGCAAAAGGTCGCAAAGTTCAAGGGGGCCGAATACTTTCGCAAGGCACTGTATTGGAGAGAGCAAGAGAGATGCAGGGAGGTTGAATGGATTCTGGCTCCAGATCTCTGAGCCACCCTGATAAAGAGGCCTGTGTGGTGAAGCTGTATGTGTCCTGCTGTATATGTAAACTAACATAGCCATGTGACGTGTCATAACGTCATGTATACATCAACATGTTAAGTCCAGATTTCAGTACAGTCCCTTCACTCACCCTATAATAGTATGCACTCACCAATAGGGGATCGCACACACACACACACACACACACACACACACACACACACACACAGTATCTTTAAAAAATATATATAACCTGTTGGGAGTTGATGCGTCAGTCAAATGGACAATAGTGGACCAGGGTGGAACTTCCTGGTCTGAAACAACAGGTCAGAGGTCAACCATAGCGCTACTGTACCTCTGATACTGTATCTGCTACTGTACTAGATTTATATATCCTCCACAACATGCATATCCCATTTACACATGTATAACAACACCCCACACAGCTTCATCATTTAGATATGTCTGATGTCAGAGGGCCGTCATATTAACGGAGACTGTGTGTGTGTTGCTTCCCACTTCAAGTGTTCTTATACTCGTTTCTAACACTTTCAACTGTACTGGGCTGGCTTTGATATTTTCTTTTCACATTGTCTTTCCAGGACGGTTCCCACAACTATGGTTCCAGGCCATCACAGTACAGCTGGGCTCAGTTGTGTGAAATGGGTGTCAGAGTTCTTCATTTTCTGTGTGAGGCCCTGTCTGACGGGTCCATTTCTATTGGATTCTCATGTGTGTAATGCCTGTTTTATGGGTGTATAGAGAGATCAGAGGACTGCCCTGCCAGTCTGCCTGCTGAGCCTAGTCCACCCAGTGTGTGAAGCAAGTGTGCCGTGAGTGTGTAGGCAGGGTGGGGGTCCGCCTGCCCTGCCATCCCCGGGGCAAACGGACAGTGTCAACGCCTTTATAAGTTGATTAGCTAGAAAGTCTCGCCTTTTCCTGTGAGCAGCTCTGTGTGTTGCCAGCCAGCTAACAGCGGGAAGAATAGAACCCTAATGCACTTTGGCACACACATCAAATGGCCAGCTGTCAGGAAAGCTAGTCTGTGTCTTTTTTCCCCTTGATTCTTGTGTTTTGACAATAAAGATAACCTATCTCATCCCGTTACAATACACGCTGGCTGTCTCCCAACTCCTGCCTCGTTTCTGATATGGACACTGAACTCCCAGTCAGATGGTGGCCTTGCGTGTGTTAGTTACCCTACTGGACTTCTTGTCTGTGACACCACAAAAAAAGAGAATAAAAAAAGAAGGGCGCACGCTCGTCTCTCCTTGCAGTGAACGTTTAGGACCAGCGTTGTAACCACCAATCTTTAACTCGTAGCCTTCATCAAATAACACAGCAACTCCCAGGGTTCATCTTCCCCCAGTGTTTCAGTAAACAGAAGATAGCGTTTGAAAAATGCTTATTTACATATAAAGGTGAGGTTTAAGTTCAGAGAAATAGTGAATGGGGACATGTTTATTGGAGCGCATAAAAGCAAAAATAGGTTTTTAGAAATTATTGCAAATTGATTAAAAATAAAAGTGAAATATGACATTTCCATAAATATTCAGACCATTTTCTCAGTACATTGTTGAAGCACCTTTGGCAGCGATTACAGCCTGGAGTCTTCTTGGGTATGACGCTACAAGCTTGGCACCTGTATTTTTTGGTAGTTTCTTCATTAACCATGTGCAATCGAGTCGGCACATCAAATCTCTTCACAAATTGCATGGCACCGCTGTCAACATTTATCCTCAAATGAAACTAAGACTTGTTAATTGTTACCCAGAAATTATTGGATATGGAAATAAAAACAGCTGCATCAGACCTTTAATAATGAATATAGACTAAATTGTCCAGTTGTTAAATGGATAAATTGAAAGGCATCACTATTGAACGTGATGGGTTATTTGCAGGATCACTTAGAGAGCATTGGTCTATTGTTTTCCTTCCCTGTCAGTTATGCCAAGTTATGACATTGTTGTAATACAAATGCCACCTCCTTCTCAAGGAGCTTGTTAACTATCAAATCCTCTCATAAGATTATTTCTAAGAAATTTACACAGCAACTCAAAAGTCTTATTGTGATAAACAGAACTAATTTCACAAGGCGAGTTTGCACATTCACTAAAATAATTAGGTTAAGTTGTGGTGGTGGGTCAATAAAATGTAAATTGCTCTGAAAGTTTCAAACAGGTAGATGCACTTATTTCTGACACACACACCTGTATTCATTAAGTGCCATGTCTAGGTGGTGTGTGTGCCTACAGCCCACAGGGCGAACCAAACCTCTGATATGTACATTTGTATGTTTGGCATGGGTCCTCAGATACTCAAAAAGTTCTACAGCTGCACCATCGAGAGCATCCTGACTGGTTGTTTGGCATGGGTCCTCAGATACTCAAAAAGTTCTACAGCTGCACCATCGAGAGCATCCTGACTGGTTGTTTGGCATGGGTCCTCAGATACTCAAAAAGTTCTACAGCTGCACCATCGAGAGCATCCTGACTGGTTGGTTGGCATGGGTCCTCAGATACTCAAAAAGTTCTACAGCAGCACCATCGAGAGCATCCTGACTGGTTGCTTGGCATGGGTCCTCAGATAATCAAAAAGTTCTACAGCTGCACCATCGAGAGCATCCTGACTGGTTGCGTCATTGCCTGGACCGGCAACTGCCCGGCCTCCGACCGCGAGGCACTACACAGGGTAATGCGAACTGCCCAGGACATCACTAGGGTCAAGCTTCCTGCCATCCAGGATCTCTATACCAGGCCATGTCAGAGGAAGGCCCTAAACATTTTCAAAGACTCCAGCCACCCTAGTGATAGACTTCTCTGCTACCGCACGGCAAGCGGTACCGGAGCGCCAAGTCTAGGTCCACGAGGCTTCTAAATAGCTTCTACCCCCAAGCCATGACTCCTGAACCGCTAATTAAATGGCTACCCAGACTATTTGCATTGCCCCCCCACTTTTACACTGCTGCTACTCTGTTTATTATCTATGAAGTCACTTTAGTAACTCTACATGTACATTTTACCTCGACTAACCTGTGCCCCTGCATAATTACACTTATTTTTCCATAAAACTGCGTTGTTGGTTAAGGGCTTGTAAGCATCTACTACATCTGTTGTATTCAGCGCATGTGACAAATCAAATTTGATTCACAGGAAGTAGCATTCCGCGAACATTTAGACACTCCCTTTTAGTGGAGGAAAAGGCAACACAAAACAAAAGACAAATCAAACATCCAACAAAAGAAAACAAGAAAGAAACATAAACAAAAATCAAGGAGAAACAATGATTTATTTTTCTTCCTTCCAAGAGGACATGAATAATATGCAAGGAAAACTGGAGGAAAAAGAGGATTAGGTGGGTGGTGGTGAAGGAGAGCGCGCTCGAGAGTCTCCTCTTGATTTGTGTGTGGGCTTGGGTTGTAGCGGCGTCAGGGACGGCCTCTGATGACAAACAGGTCAAAATACAACAGCTTTGTTCTGGACCTGATTAAAGCAAGGCGACTAAGGGTGGAGGGACAGAGGACAGACACGCACACGACACTCAGAAGACAGACACACTGGCACAGGATGGGCCGACACTCGCAATCACACAGCCCGGAACCGGGATGGGCTGGACAATGAGACCCGATGATTTATAGATGTACACTAGATCTAACTGCACTCTAAACAGTCTTATTACTCATACCAATCCAGATGACAGACTATGTATAAGAAAATGCAATGCATGTCCTTTTTCCTCCCTATATATATATAATTATATATTTCAACAGCTACGGTCACATTCTCATTACTGTCGTTCTGCCCCTGAACAGGCAGTTAACCCACTGTTCCTAGGCCGTCATTGAAAATAAGAATTTGTTCTTAACTGACTTGCCTAGTTATATAAAGGTAAAATAAAAAATATAAAAAAATTACGTTAGCGTTTTTAAACAATACGAAATAAAATGTCCATCAGCTCCCAGATTAAAGAGAGGTTCTGCAGTCTCACAGTAAAAAATGCCCTTGATTAACTAATAAAAATAGTAGCACTTTAACATTATCACCCCTAAGTAACCAGCCCACTCAAACATTGTGCTCCCCAAAGAATATATTGAATTGATGGGTCCCAGATCTGTTTCTGCTCACTTGCCAAATTCTTCTGGAATCTTAATGCTGTTTAGCATGACAATGAGTGGCAAAGGAGTTGGCAAGATGGCACAAACAGATCTGGGACCAGGCTAGTGAAATGAGTCAACTTTAATGACAGACCATTGATCAAGGATAAAAGAACTTCAGGTAAACGTTCAGCAGGCTGCCAGGTGAGTTTGGTGAATTTGGAGACCCTGCCCCCTGCTGGTGATGAACGGAACAGAAATCATAAAGAATACTACCACAACTTAACATGCTGATACAGCAAAGGAGAACCATGACACAAATAAAAACAAAGCCACAGATCATTGACTATTCCAATATGAATTGAACAGAAAAAAACATCTGGAATTGGCAGTGGACAGTAACCAGTATTGCACTTAGGTTATTATTAACGTTAAAAACATTCACAGTAAGACTGGTCCAAGGCAGGACACCCAAAACTAGTGAGCGTCACTTTGCATTTAGGAAGCTCTCCTTTAGGGAGTTAAAAACACATGAGAAAAAGTAAACAGAAATGCCATTATACGACCAATGACACAACCTCCTTAAAAAATAAAATCATCTGTATGTGTTAAGGTATCTTTTCATGTATCATTCACTTATTCCAAGTGGTGAGTTTAAAAACAAGTCATGGGTCGTGTTCATTAGGCACCACATGGAAGAAAAGAAAAAGACCGAAACGCAAACTTATTTTCTGTTGCAAAAAGTTTTCAAACGTAACCTAATGAACACAACCCTTTCCTGTCCCGTTCTCTTCCTCCACGATATGAAGGTCAAGGTATGTAGAATAGAGTGAGTAATCCCTCAACCCGCTTTTTAAAACATCCTCCTCTCATTAACAAACACAACACCATTACAGACAGACGTCTTAAAAAACATGGAAGTGGGATTCACAGGATGAGTGAGGCCCAAAAAGAGTGGTTTAACATGAGGGGGGAGGGGGAGGCGGCAGCGAGCGAGAGACGATTCAAACGCTGAACCCCAGAGCAGGAAAAGGAAATGTCAGTCAGTCACAATGTAATGTTCCAAAATAGCTTTGACACGTGTGTCCAAAGAGTAAAGTAAGTCAGTCCCAGCTCAACCTCTCAAACCCACAGAGTTTCTCACAAGGCATTAGGACATCCAGGATGCTCTGTATGATGTCACAATGTCAACAAGAACCCTGATACAGATTAGAGCCCTTTTTCAGTTCCAGAATCTTTCATTGGTTCCAGAACATCTCGTTTTTGGCTCAGATTACTGTGCACAATGATTCCAATATAACCCCAGTATTGTAGTCTGAGACGATTTAAACTGATTCCCCAGGTCAACTTGTATTAATTGGTGATTAGTCAGTGAGCAGCGCTCTACTGCACCATTGGACAAACTGCACTTCTACTCCTCCACTTCTGTCTTTTCATTCTGGTGATCCAGACACCGATAGGCTGGAGGACTGAAGACAAGGTGCCTTTTGTTCCAATGGGAATGCTCTTCAGGAAGCTTAGGTCCCGGTCGGGTGTTAGAGATGACAATTGATTGGTCAAGGGAATGTCAGTCACTGGATCTTTGACAGGCCATTGTCCAGGAGGAGCTTGAGGGGGATGGTGGTGCGGGACACGGTCAGAGGCAGTTTGTGGAGACCTGCGGAGACATAAAACACATACGGTTAAAAAGGTGTAACGACATGTTTACCGCCAACACACACAGAGATCACGAGCAAGAGAGAAAGACGGTGAGCAAAGGAAAGAGAGGGATAGAGTATGTGGGCAAGGAAGTTTGGGTGCTAAGAAAGTTTATCAATCACAAAACAGAACAAAAGCAGTTGGGGAGGTCGCGGGAAAGGAGAGATGACATCTGTTGTGAGTAAGGGGTGTGTGTGTGTAATATATATATATATATATCTCTACACTGTTGTTTTTGTTGGGCTGGGGAGTGTGTATGTGTGTGTGGGGCTGGGGAGTGTGTATGTGTGTGTGGGGCTGGGGAGTGTGTATGTGTGTGTGGGGCTGGGGAGTGTGTATGTGTGTGTGGGGCTGGGGAGTGTGTATGTGTGTGTGGGGCTGGGGAGTGTGAGGGGCTGGGGAGTGTGAGGGGCTGGGGCGTGTGTATGTGTGTGAGGGGCTGGGGCGTGTGTATGTGTGTGAGGGGCTGGGGAGTGTGTATGTGTGTGAGGGGCTGGGGAGTGTGTATGTGTGTGAGGGGCTGGGGAGTGGGCCAGCGGCTAGACCTACAGGCCCCTACGGGAATCCTACTCCCCTCTCACTTTCCTGAGAGAATTGTATAGGCCTTTATCTGATATTTAATTGTATCTGAGGAAAGGAGAGCAGCCCATTGGGAAACATGGCCAGGCACAGAGTTGGGAGGGAACACCTTGCTAGCGTGCTCACAGTTCAGTCACTCTGAAAACACACTGACCATCGGCAGCTAGCCCAGCCCTTCTACTGCATAATGAAAGTAACACAATATGACCAATCAAATCCATATTCAATAGCTGATGAGGGGATTCGGCTGCAGCCAAGATAGGTGGACAAATCATGTACGGTTGTATTTGGAGTGGAACATCCCTTTAAATGGAAAGATGTAAAGTTATATGAAAGCGTTATTATTTTAAAAACTAAACAAAGAGCCAACATATAGAACAATCAGGAAACAGGTCCAGAGACATATCTTCCTGTCAAGCACTGTTTCATGTATATAGGGGCTTTAGAAATACATTAGGATTGATTGATGTAAGTACCAAAGGCACGTATGAGTTCTCTCTGCACAGTCCAGGTGAGAGTGTTGATGAGGCAAGCAGAGGTCAGGCCAGCGAACAAAATGTTGTACAGGAACACTATGTGGAAGTTCCCCAGCCAGTTATACCTCCCAAAGTCTCCCAGCAGGTCAAACCGTGTGATGCCTGAAGAACAGATAGAATGTGGTTAGGTTCAACGCTCTGTAACTGCTTTACTGCTCATCATGGATGGATAAAGTTCAGATCTTCAGACTGGTGAGGGTGTATTTGTGAAGCGCAGTACTTGAACATGGCCAAGGTCACACAGCGTTCATAGTGATTGACTGCATAGACACGCCCTCTTCTGGTCAGAAATGATAATGCAACCAGAAGCTCTGTCTAATTACAGTAGGCAATGCGTCACTTTTTGTTCAACCATATGAGACAAGAATACAGAAACTCAACCAGGGGAAAGAGGAGAGCCCTTACCCAGAGTACGAGAGAAGACTGGCAGTGCTGAGCTGAGGACCAGAAGAGAGACACAGTTCCCAATGATCTGTGTGAGGTTGGTGTCCTGAGTGTGGGGCAGCAGGGAGGTGAAGAGAGGAGAGCTGTAGAAGCCCACCACAGACGACACCATCAGGTACAGGATGAGGACCACCTGCACCACTGCTCCCAGAGAACCAAACATGGAGAAGGAAGTTGTCCCCAGGCGAGGGTCCTATCACGCAGAGGAAACACATGGTTAATGCCAATTGGTTGTAAAATGTTCCCTCCCTCCCTCCTCCGCATGTTCCTTGTATTTGTGTCGTCTTAAATCAATATAACATAATGGTCTTCAGTAACTTCATATAGAATAGAACAGGCTATTCAGGAGCAACAGTGGCAATATACAATTAGAATTCAACATACACTACATGATCAAAAGTATGTGGAGAACTGCTTGTTGAACATCTCTTTCCAAAATCATGGGCATTAATATGGAATTGGTCCTCCCTATAACAGTCTCCACTCTTCTGGGAAAGCTTTCCACTAGATGTTGGAACATTGGAAGCAAGTCCCTGCAGCATTCAGCCACAATAGCATTAGTGAGGTTGGGTGATTAGACCTGGCTCGCAGTCGGCATTCCAATTCATCCCAAAGGTGTTCGATGGGGTTGAGGTCAAGGTTCTGTTTAGGCCAGTAAAGTTCTTCCACACCGATCTCAACAAACCATTTCTGTTGCCACAAAGTTGGAAGCACAGAATTGTCTAGAATGTCATTGTATGCTGTAGCGTTAAGATTTCCCTTCACTGGAACTAAGGGGCCAAGCCCGAACCATGAAAAACATTCCCAGAACATTATTCCTCCTCCACCAAACATTACAGTTGGCACTAGCATTCTTCTGGCATCCGCCAAACCCAGATTCAACCCTCGGACTGCCAAATGTTGAAGCACGATTCATGTATGCGGCTGCTCGGCCATGGAAACCCATTTCGTGAAGCTCTGGAAGTTCTTGTGCCGACGTTGCTTCCAGAGGCAGTTTGGAACTTGGTAGTGAGTGTTGCAACCGAGGACAGAATTTTTACGCACTTCAGCACTCGGCGGTCCCGTTCAATGAGCTTGTGTGGCCTACCACTTCGTGGCTGACCGTTGTTGCTACTAGATGTTTCCACTTCACAATAACAGCACTTACAGTTGACCGGGGTAGATCTAGCAGGGGAGAAATTTGACAAACTGACTTACTGGAAAGGTGGCATCCTATGACAGTGCCACGTTGAAAGTCACTGAGCTCTTCAGTAAGGCCATTCTACTGCCATTGTTTGTCTATGGAGGTTGCATGGCTGTGTGCTTGATTTTATACAGCAGTCAGCAACTAATTTGAAGGACTCACTCATACGTATGAAAAAAAATATATATAATTAAATCAAGATAGTTTTCAGCCATATCGCCCAGCCCTACAAGAAGACTAACAGCACGTGGTCTAGAATTGATGCTATAAAAGCCAATAATCCATACAAAGCCCCTACCAGCTCACACATCCCCGTATTCCCCTTGGTAGAGTCCTCACCCCCATTCCTCTGGGCATGGCCGTCTCGTCGAACAGGAGCTCCAGAACGTGGAAACATACCATCAACACACACACCACCGTTAGAGCTAGGAGCAGGAGCATGGCCAGAGGGTAGAACAGGTTACGCTGCCATGGTGATGCTCTCCTCCGCATCTCTGGGGGGTGGGGGGGAGAAAGAGCGAGAGACCGAGACGGAGAGAGACAGAGAGAGAGAGAGACAGAGACAGAGACGGAGCCAGAGAGACAGAGAAAGAGCGAGAGCGAGAGACCGAGACGGGGACAGGGACAGAGAGAGAGAGAGGCAGGGACAGAGAGAGAGAGAGGCAGGGACAGAGAGAGAGAGAGGCAGGGACAGAGAGAGAGAGATGCAGGGACAGAGAGAGAGAGAGAGAGAGGCAGGGACAGAGAGAGAGAGGCAGGGACAGAGAGAGAGAGGCAGGGACAGAGAGAGAGAGAGAGAGAGAGGCAGGGACAGAGAGAGAGAGAGAGAGAGGGAGAGAGGGGCAGGGACAGAGAGAGAGAGAGAGAGAGAGAGAGAGAGAGAGGCAGGGACAGAGAGAGAGGGGCAGGGACAGAGAGAGAGAGAGGGGCAGGGACAGAGAGAGAGAGAGGGGCAGGGACAGAGAGAGAGAGAGGGGCAGGGACAGAGAGAGAGAGAGGGGCAGGGACAGAGAGAGAGAGAGGGGCAGGGACAGAGAGAGAGAGAGGGGCAGGGACAGAGAGAGAGAGAGGGGCAGGGACAGAGAGAGAGAGAGGGGCAGGGACAGAGAGAGAGAGAGGGGCAGGGACAGAGAGAGAGAGAGGGGCAGGGACAGAGAGAGAGAGAGGGGCAGGGACAGAGAGAGAGAGAGGGGCAGGGACAGAGAGAGAGAGAGGGGCAGGGACAGAGAGAGAGAGAGGGGCAGGGACAGAGAGAGAGAGAGGCGCAGGGACAGAGAGAGAGAGAGAGGCAGGGACAGAGAGAGAGAGAGAGAGGCAGGGACAGAGAGAGAGAGAGAGCCAGGGACAGAGAGAGAGAGAGAGAGGCAGGGACAGAGAGAGAGAGAGAGAGGCAGGGACAGAGAGAGAGAGAGAGAGAGGCAGGGACAGAGAGAGAGAGAGAGAGGCAGGGACAGAGAGAGAGAGAGAGAGAGAGGCAGGGACAGAGAGAGAGAGAGAGAGAGGCAGGGACAGAGAGAGAGAGAGAGAGAGAGGCAGGGACAGAGAGAGAGAGAGAGAGAGAGGCAGGGACAGAGAGAGAGAGAGAGAGGCAGGGACAGAGAGAGAGAGAGAGAGGCAGGGACAGAGAGAGAGAGGGAGAGGCAGGGACAGAGAGAGAGAGAGAGGCAGGGACAGAGAGAGAGAGAGAGAGGCAGGGACAGAGAGAGAGAGAGAGAGAGGCAGGGACAGAGAGAGAGAGAGAGAGAGGCAGGGACAGAGAGAGAGAGAGGGGCAGGGACAGAGAGAGAGAGGCAGGGACAGAGAGAGAGAGAGAGAGGGGCAGGGACAGAGAGAGAGAGAGGGGCAGGGACAGAGAGAGAGAGAGAGGGGCAGGGACAGAGAGAGAGAGAGAGGGGCAGGGACAGAGAGAGAGAGAGAGAGGCAGGGACAGAGAGAGAGAGAGAGAGAGAGGGAGGCAGGGACAGAGAGAGAGAGAGAGGGAGGCAGGGACAGAGAGAGAGAGAGAGAGAGAGAGAGAGAGAGAGAGAGAGAGAGGCAGGGACAGAGAGAGAGAGAGAGAGAGGCAGGGAGAGAGAGAGAGAGGCAGGGACAGAGAGAGAGAGAGAGAGGCAGGGACAGAGAGAGAGAGAGAGAGGCAGGGACAGAGAGAGAGAGAGAGGCAGGGAGAGAGAGAGAGAGAGGCAGGGACAGAGAGAGAGAGAGAGAGAGGCAGGGACAGAGAGAGAGAGAGGCAGGGACAGAGAGAGAGAGAGGCAGGGACAGAGAGAGAGAGAGAGGCAGGGACAGAGAGAGAGAGAGAGGCGGGGACAGAGAGAGAGAGGCGGGGACAGAGAGAGAGAGAGAGCCAGGGACAGAGAGAGAGAGAGAGAGGCAGGGACAGAGAGAGAGAGAGAGAGAGGCAGGGACAGAGAGAGAGAGAGAGAGGCAGGGACAGAGAGAGAGAGAGAGAGAGAGGCAGGGACAGAGAGAGAGAGAGAGAGAGGCAGGGACAGAGAGAGAGAGAGAGAGAGGCAGGGACAGAGAGAGAGAGAGAGAGAGAGGCAGGGACAGAGAGAGAGAGAGAGAGGCAGGGACAGAGAGAGAGAGAGAGAGGCAGGGACAGAGAGAGAGAGGGAGAGGCAGGGACAGAGAGAGAGAGAGAGGCAGGGACAGAGAGAGAGAGAGAGAGGCAGGGACAGAGAGAGAGAGAGAGAGAGGCAGGGACAGAGAGAGAGAGAGGGGCAGGGACAGAGAGAGAGAGGCAGGGACAGAGAGAGAGAGAGAGAGGGGCAGGGACAGAGAGAGAGAGAGGGGCAGGGACAGAGAGAGAGAGAGAGGGGCAGGGACAGAGAGAGAGAGAGAGGGGCAGGGACAGAGAGAGAGAGAGAGAGGCAGGGACAGAGAGAGAGAGAGAGAGAGAGGGAGGCAGGGACAGAGAGAGAGAGAGAGGGAGGCAGGGACAGAGAGAGAGAGAGAGAGAGAGAGAGAGAGAGAGAGAGAGAGAGAGAGAGAGGCAGGGACAGAGAGAGAGAGAGAGAGAGGCAGGGAGAGAGAGAGAGAGAGAGGCAGGGACAGAGAGAGAGAGAGAGAGGCAGGGACAGAGAGAGAGAGAGAGAGGCAGGGACAGAGAGAGAGAGAGAGGCAGGGAGAGAGAGAGAGAGAGGCAGGGACAGAGAGAGAGAGAGAGGCAGGGACAGAGAGAGAGAGAGGCAGGGACAGAGAGAGAGAGAGGCAGGGACAGAGAGAGAGAGAGAGGCAGGGACAGAGAGAGAGAGAGAGGCGGGGACAGAGAGAGAGAGGCGGGGACAGAGAGAGAGAGAGGCGGGGACAGAGAGAGAGAGAGGCGGGGACAGAGAGAGAGAGAGGCGGGGACAGAGAGAGAGAGAGGCGGGGACAGAGAGAGAGAGAGGCGGGGACAGAGAGAGAGAGAGGCGGGGACAGAGAGAGAGAGAGGCGGGGACAGAGAGAGAGAGAGGCGGGGACAGAGAGAGAGAGACGGGGACAGAGAGAGAGAGACGGGGACAGAGAGAGAGAGACGGGGACAGAGAGAGAGAGACGGGGACAGAGAGAGAGAGACGGGGACAGAGAGAGAGAGACGGGGACAGAGAGAGAGAGACGGGGACAGAGAGAGAGAGACGGGGACAGAGAGAGAGAGACGGGGACAGAGAGAGAGAGACGGGGACAGAGAGAGAGAGACGGGGACAGAGAGAGAGAGACGGGGACAGAGAGAGAGAGACGGGGACAGAGAGAGAGAGACGGGGACAGAGAGAGAGAGACGGGGACAGAGAGACGGGGACAGAGAGAGAGAGAGACGGGGACAGAGAGAGAGAGAGACGGGGACAGAGAGAGAGAGACGGGGACAGAGAGAGAGAGACGGGGACAGAGAGACGGGGACAGAGAGAGAGAGACGGGGACAGAGAGAGAGAGACGGGGACAGAGAGAGAGAGACGGGGACAGAGAGAGAGAGACGGGGACAGAGAGAGAGAGACGGGGACAGAGAGAGAGACGGGGACAGAGAGAGAGAGACGGGGACAGAGAGAGAGAGACGGGGACAGAGAGAGAGAGACGGGGACAGAGAGAGAGAGACGGGGACAGAGAGAGAGAGACGGGGACAGAGAGAGAGAGACGGGGACAGAGAGAGAGAGACGGGGACAGAGAGAGAGAGACGGGGACAGAGAGAGAGAGACGGGGACAGAGAGAGAGACGGGGACAGAGAGAGAGACGGGGACAGAGAGAGAGACGGGGACAGAGAGAGAGACGGGGACAGAGAGAGACGGGGACAGAGAGAGACGGGGACAGAGAGAGAGACGGGGACAGAGAGAGAGAGAGAGAGAGGCAGGGACAGAGAGAGAGAGGCAGGGACAGAGAGAGAGAGAGAGAGAGGCAGGGACAGAGAGAGAGACAGGGACAGAGAGAGAGACAGGGACAGAGAGAGAGACAGAGACAGAGACAGAGAGAGAGAGAGAGAGAGAGACAGAGAGAGAGGCAGAGAGAGAGGCAGAGAGAGAGGCAGACAGAGAGACAGACAGAGAGACAGACAGAGAGACAGACAGAGAGACAGACAGAGAGACAGACAGAGAGACAGACAGAGAGACAGACAGAGAGACAGACAGAGAGACAGACAGAGAGAGAGGCAGAGAGAGAGGCAGAGAGAGAGGCAGAGAGAGAGGCAGAGACAGAGAGAGACAGAGGCGAGCTGAGAATCATTGTGTACAATGCGGTGAGCAGTGTTGCTATTCCTGGACTTTTTATAATGCCTGAATGAAATCAATGTTGTACTTTTATAATAATAATCTTCCAATGAATGCTATCCAACCCTAGTATCCCCACAGTGATCCCTGTATGCTGCAGCCCTAAATCAGTCAATACCTACAGAAGGTAATAAAACACAGTAGTATTATATACACATCTTGGTCTTACGGAGGGCGATGCGTTTGGCCTGGACGCCGAGGAACTGCATCCTCAAAGGCTCCACGTTTACGCTGATTCTGCATGACGTGCTACCGCCTACAAGGAACAGAGCAAGGTCAACACCACCTCCTCTAGGATGAGTCATAATAGCATGGTGTATTGTGAGCATCCTGTCTGTGTACTCTAGCACACGGTAGTCAACTCACTGTTGAGTTTCCTGGAGAGAGAAGCCTCCTCGAACGCAGCACAGTTCATCTCCACCTCCACATTCTCCAACAGCTGAAGAAACACAGGGGATGGATGTCATCAAGTTATAACAATGGTATGGTGTTGTTATTGTCTGTATATAGGGGTATAGTATGTGGATTGTCACTCACCCCTGGTTTGACCAGTAGGCTCCCAGTGACACTGAACATGCGGGACAGCCCGAAGGGAGTGCACACTGCAGGGAGACAGGAAGTGGTAGGGTGGCAGATAGTCTAGCGGTTAAGAGCGTTGGGCCAGTAACTGAACAGTCGCTGGTTCGTATCCCAGAGCCAACTAAGTAAAACAATCTGTCGATGTGCCCTTGAGCAAGGCACTTATCCACAGTGACTTACAGGAGCGATTAGGGTTAAGTGTGTCTGCTAAATTACTCAAATGTAATACAAAAAAATATCTGACCAAGACCAACTGATCACAAGTTAGTCAGCTACTTACACAGGAGCAGGAGCACTCCAAACAGAGAGATGGCAGAGTAGAGGTAGGGCAGGTAACACTCCCACACGTCTGAGATGGGATATCAAAAGGTCACCAGAGAAAGGATTTTCATATATGGTTCTCAAAAATAAAGGACTCCAATTCAATTCTTCAAAATACCCATTGCGAACAGTAGCAAAATGGCTTATATGAATAGCAAAGTCAAAGATCAACTGACCGTAGAGGCTCTCCCTGGCCGTGTTGTTCAGCAGGGCAACACCCACCCACACCATGCCCAGCACCAGCAGGGTGAGCAGCAGCAACACCACCGCCGTCTCATACACCCGCGCCATCACCCCCTTCTTACAGCCCACGAAGCCCTCCGACTCAGTGAAGAAGTAGGCGAAGGGCATGAGGAAGACCAGGGACAGGTTGGAGAACAGGAACACTAGGTTCCATAAGCCTGATGGAGAGAAAGAGAAGAGATATGGTCAAAACATGACAGATTAGAACGTTATGAAACACCAGCAAATAGATAGAACAATCTATTAGCAAATCTTATCTACAGGTCCTAAGTTTGACTGTTAACAGTATCACAGTCCGCCACAAGGAGGCGCAGCCTGGCTGGGTAGGGTAAAACTATTGGGGGGCATACAGTCAAGTCCACTAACATCTGTAGGGATCCATGGCAATAAGCTACAGGGTTCAGTGACGTAGAGTTGGAGTTGACACTGCTCCTTGTTATTCACACCAACAACTAACATATGGGGCCCACTTCTGCTGGTTGTTTAATTACTGTGAAAGGATAACATGACTCACCTTTTCCAAACACCACACTATATTTGCCATAAAACCAAAGGCAACAGTTGTGGCTGCTTTGTGTGATGTATTGTTGTCTCTACCTTCTTGCCCTTTGTGCTGTTGTCTGTGCCCAATAATGTTTATACCATGTTTTGTGCTGCTACCATGTTGCTACCATGATGTGTTGTCATGTGTTGCTGCCTTAGGTCTCCCTTTATGTAGTGTTGTGTTGTCTCTTGTCGTGATGTGTGTTTTTTCTTATTTAACAATTTCCAACGTCAAGCACGGTTCATATTGATTTCAAGCTCACTGACTATCGATACTTAGGATTTAAATATGGTTTAAAACAGAAGGCTATAGAAGTACAGATTGAGTGCGTTGTTGTGGTGTAGACATGAAATGCTGTGTTGGTTGTAGTATAGACAAGGTACAGTACCGTGGATGAGTGAGCCATTGAGCCACTGCATGTAGTAGCTGTGAGGGAAGGTGAGCAGCACCTCATTGGACAGGATGGAGATGGGGAGGAGCAGCACAGCACACACCGCCACAGAGAGGGTGAATGTACACAGCCACAGCCTGGAGGGGGAGAGAGTTTGTGACAGTGTAGAAATTCATTTTCATGGAAATGGACAAAGCATTTTGGAGTGTGTGTTTCCTGTAGCTTCTCTGTGAGAAGGGAAGGGGACAGTATAGTGCCAACTGGTATGACAAAGGGTAGGAAGGACATTAACAGTTACACCGGACAGACTGATAAAACTACAGCCAAGTGGTGGTGTCATTCCAGTTGGTCACATTGACTCAGATACTAGGTCAAACGCTCTGCTCACACTTACACAGTGAGTGACTGAGTCAACGTGCTGCAGACTGCTACCAAGTCAGTTTGTTCAGCCTTACGTTCTTTACTTACGCAATTTTGTTGACGGTCGCATCTTCAATGTCATCTGAAAAATGGCGAAAAACATATGAGTGAGTAATTCACATTTATACCAACATGCTAGTAAGGCAACCTAGTACTGACTAAAGGAACATGAGCATCTTGGCAACTGAAGGAAACCTTGAAAACAGACAGCTCCAAACCAAACAACTAGACAGATAACAGAAGTGAAATGGTAGGAATGTTGATGGAGCCTGGAGGTAGAGGAGAGGAAGAAGTGAGGAGAGGAAGAAGTAAAGAGAGGTAGAGGAGAGGAAGGGGTAAAGGAGAGGTAGAGGCGAGGAAGAGGTAAAGGAGAGGTAGAGGCGAGGAAGAGGTAAAGGAGAGGTAGAGGCGAGGAAGATGTAAAGGAGAGGTAGAGGCGAGGAAGAGGTAAAGGAGAGGTAGAGGCAAGGAAGAGGTAAAGGAAGGTAGAGGCGAGGAAGAGGTAAAGGAGAGGTAGAGGCGAGGAAGAGGTAAAGGAGAGGTAGAGGCGAGGAAGAGGTAAAGGAGAGGTAGAGGCAAGGAAGAGGTAAAGGAGAGGTAGAGGCGAGGAAGAGGTAAAGGGAGGTAGAGGCGAGGAAGAGGTAAGGAGAGGTAGAGGCGAGGAAGAGGTAAAGGAGAGGTAGAGGCGAGGAAGAGGTAAAGGAGAGGTAGAGGCGAGGAAGAGGTAAAGGAGAGGTAGAGGCGAGGAAGAGGTAAAGGGAGGTAGAGGCGAGGAAGAGGTAAGGAGAGGTAGAGGCGAGGAAGAGGTAAGGAGAGGTAGAGGCGAGGAAGAGGTAAAGGAGAGGTAGAGGCGAGGAAGAGGTAAAGGAGAGGTAGAGGCGAGGAAGAGGTAAAGAGCGGTAGAGGCGAGGAAGAGGTAAAGGAGAGGTAGAGGCGAGGAAGAGGTAAAGAGAGGTAGAGGCGAGGAAGAGGTAAAGAGAGGTAGAGGCGAGGAAGAGGTAAAGGAGAGGTAGAGGCGAGGAAGAGGTAAAGAGAGGTAGAGGCGAGGAAGAGGTAAAGGAGAGGTAGAGGCGAGGAAGAGGTAAAGGAGAGGTAGAGGCGAGGAAGAGGTAAAGAGAGGTAGAGGCGAGGAAGAGGTAAAGAGAGGTAGAGGCGAGGAAGAGGTAAAGGAGAGGAAGATTCTAAAAACAGAGCAATAAAATGGAAAGACACCGATGAAAACGGATGGAGGGGAAATAAGGAGTTGGCCTCAACAACAGAGATATGCAGAATACACCGTGTTCAAGAGGTCCAAAGAACAAACATCTCTGGTATGCCTGTATGAGTCAAGAAGAGGAACAGGAGAGTTTGTAAAAACACAGTCTGAGTGTAAGACAAACCAGTTAGTAGCATCCCAATTGATTCAGACCATCAACACTATTCAACTAAAGCTGTGAGGCACAAACGTTCTGCTGGTGGTGTTGACTGACTGCTGAGGACATTCATTGCATTCAAAAACACCGTATTGCTAATGCAGAGCAGGTTCAGCGGTGCACCTTTCCAAAACCCAATAAACACACTCGCTGAGTAGGCTGTGGGCTGGGCCACTACCAAACCTCTGCCAGAAGGATACAGATAGAGGTGCTACAGCTGTTTTCTATAACCACACCTTATTGGAGTGATTACATAAAGCCACATAACCAATTGCATTTTTTTTTTATTTTTTTATTTTACCTTTATTTAACCAGGCAAGTCAGTTAAGAACAAATTCTTATTTTCAATGACGGCCTGGGAACAGTGGGTTAACTGCCTGTTCAGGGGCAGAACGACAGATTTGTACCTTGTCAGCTCGGGGGTTTGAACTCGCAACCTTCCGGTTACTAGTCCAACACTCTAACCACTAGGCTACCCTATTTGCACATCCACACGTTGTGTTCACTTGAGAGCAACATAACACACATTCAATTAGAAAATGGTCATACTTGGAAAGGACAGGGTACGTGTTTATCTTAAAAGGAACATTCCTCCCACCCCTCACCCAGCTGACCCACAAGCCTGAGGCGTTTCCATAACAACCTCCTGCAGCAGTGTAGGGCCCTGTGTGTTCTGGCCAAGGTCCCCAGCTATAGGCCCAGATAGATAGCTGCTACCCCTCCACATGTACAGGTTGGTGGGGAAACACACATTCAATTAGTGATGGGGGGTCTATACAGTTACATGTTGAGATATTACTTATTTTACTCCAGTTTCGTGATATGCAATTGGTAGTTACAGTCTGGTCCCATCGCTGCAACTCCCATGCGAACTCAGGAGAGGTGAAGTCAAGAGCCATGCGTCCTCCGAAACACGTCCCCGCCAAGCCACACTGCTCACTTAAACCAGAAGTTAGCCTCACCAATGTGTCGGAGGAAACACCGTACACCTGGCGACCCGGTCAGCGTGCAGTGCTAGAGTAACACGTCTATCACTGCATGCAATGCAGTGCCTTAGACTGCTGCACCTCTCAGGAGGCGCAGAGATATTAGTTTTGACAATGTATCTTATTATTTTGACAATATCACAATATTATTTTTGTGCTAGTTGGCTGTACCAAAACGTCAGTATTTTTTGTCCATAGCTTGTCTCCCTATATTAAAAAGATGGAGAACAACTTGTTTTGTCAAACAAATATTTACTGGAACATTGATCTGGCCTTACTGCCAGTAGCCCATAGAAATGCATTGAATAACAGACATTTTGGGGGAACTATGTGGAAGTTTGTTTTTAAGTGTCTGTCCTATATCTGAGAGATATAAGAAAGATCAGGAAACTACTTATAAAATACATACTACACATATTTAATCCTCCCTTTGGGCGGGGGGGGGGGGGTAAACAACTTATAATATATTTCATATATAACATATTTAATCCTCCCTTTGGGGGGGGGGGGGGGGGGTAAACAACTTATAATATATTTTATATATAACATATTTAATCCTCCCTTTGGGGGGGGGGGGGGGGGGTAAACAACTTATAATATATTTAATATATAACATATTTAATCCTCCCTTTGGGGGGGGGGGGGGGGGGGTAAACAACTTATAATATATTTAATATATAACATATTTAATCCTCCCTTTGGGGGGGGGGGGGGGGGTAAACAACTTATAATATATTTAATATATAACATATTTAATCCTCCCTTTGGGGGGGGGGGGGGGGGGTAAACAACTTATAATATATTTAATATATAACATATTTAATCCTCCCTTTGGGCGGGGGGGGGGGGGGTAAACAACTTATAATATATTTAATATATAACATATTTAATCCTCCCTTTGGGGGGGGGGGGGGGGGTAAACAACTTATAATATATTTAATATATAACATATTTAATCCTCCCTTTGGGGGGGGGGGGGGGGTAAACAACTTATAATATATTTAATATATAACATATTTAATCCTCCCTTTGGGGGGGGGGGGGTAAACAACTTATAATATATTTAATATATAACATATTTAATCCTCCCTTTGGGCGGGGGGGGGGGGGGGTAAACAACTTATAATATATTTCATATATAACATATTTAATCCTCCCTTTGGGGGGGGGGGGGGGGGTAAACAACTTATAATATATTTAATATATAACATATTTAATCCTTTTTTCCATCTAATTTGTCTTTTGACCAATTACATCAGATATTTTTCAGAGCTAGTCTGATTGGTCAGAAGATCAATTCCAATAATCAGAATTTGTGTAAAATACAGTCTAAGAGGTCTGAACGATAGGTTTCTGCTGTGCACACAAGGGAAGGTGTGGTCGCCATAAACATAACACTACAAGAACATTCCAAAAAGCAAATGTCATCTAGAGGTTTTTCAACAGCTTCCATTTCCTCTAACGGACTGTTAGTTTAGTTTGATGGATGTGTTGAACATAATCCCTCAGGTCATTTCAGCCAGGAAAGCAGACTTTCATACTCACCAGTGGTGATATAGTCTGCATTCTTCTTGAAATGGGTGAGGATGAGGTAGGACAGTATGTAGAGGCAGGTGAAGAGGAGAACACAGATCTTGTCAGAGGAAATAAACAAAAGATTAGGCTAATACAGATCATTGCATATTACCAGGATTTTACTTGAAAGACATCTTTTGTTTTCTTGGAAAATATGCAGCTCAATTCAATAATCCCAACCTCAGTCTAGGAGCCAATCCCCATTATTTTCATCTCTACTTTGTACATTCTTCCACTGCAAATCAACCAGTCCAGTGTTTTACTTGCTATATTGTATTTACTTTGCCACCATGGCCTTTATTTGCCTTATCTCACCTGCTCACATTGTATATAGACTTGTTTCTACTGTATTATTGACTGTGTGTTTGTTTTACTCCATGTGTAACTCTATGTTGTTGTATGTGTCGAACTGCTTGGCTTTATCTTGGCCAGGTCGCAATTGTAAATGAGAACTTGTTCTCAACTTGCCTACCTGGTTAAATAAAGGTGAAATAAATCAATTCTAACAAAAAGTCTAAATAAATATCAGGTAAATGTTGAGATAATATCTTCAGATCAGCACATACAACAGATCAAGTCACCTATGTCGTTTGGTTTAAACTCAGACTCTCTGACAGGTGATTATCATCTTTATTTACATTGGAGTCATTTAGCAGGTCTACGCTCTTATCCAAAGTGTATACTTCTCCATACTGGCCCCCAGTGGGAATCGAACCCACAACCCTGGCATTACAAGCGCCATGCTCTACCAACTGATCCACACAGGACCCTGTTATGTTGGTCATCATCACTAGGAGCTGTACTCATGGCTGACATGAATTGCTGTGAAAGTGATTATCGAAGAAGCTTGACAAGGTTGGGGGTCCTTGAGAGTGCAGACATACTTTAGGACTGTACCCAGGTTATTATAGTAAACTGAAAATAAAATTACAACTAAATGAAAAAAATATTTAGTAAACTGAAATACAAACTATTATCTTTGACTCCAAAATTAACTAAAATCCATCACAAATTATGTTAAGTGTCTTTATTCTAAATTTAGGACAAAAATCAAATGGGGTTTTCAAGCTTTTTTTCGAATGGGATTTTCATGCTTCTGACAGGTCACATGGAGATTACTGTTAAATGATCAAGTGAGACTCAGCAAGATGATATTTCCACCAGCAGCACAGCAGATATTGACATGAGCGCCATGCAAGACCTCTCTCACACACTCACTGCGCTGTGCTACAAGTGGTAGCTGTAGCTACAGGACCAAAACAGCAGAGAAGTTTAGCCTCACGCATCAACACTCCTGGTTGCTGCGGAAATCGACCCACTACTATTGTTTACATCTACATCACCTCGCTGAGTCTACCTTCAAACCTAATCTATAACCTGACCCATCACTTTATGCAATACTGCTCCACAATGGCAAGAAGTGACATCCCAGAACGTATACAAACACATACATGGCTCCTAGCCTCCCAAGCATAGGCTACTTCGTCCCCTAAAAATAAATATAAAAACGGAAGTAGTATCTTTTTTTTAGCAAACTTTAAAAACATTTTTTTTAAATAGTCAATCTGATCTAAAAAACTTAAACTGAATTTCAAATAGAAATCTTAACTAATAAGAATAACCAAAGAGAATCACAATAGTAATAACACTGGAATTTAGAGAACAGCTGGCTGGACAGGATAACAGGAGGATAGACAGGATAACAGGAGGATAGACAGGATAACAGGAGGATAGACAGGATAACAGGAGGATAGACAGGATAACAGGAGGATAGACAGGATAACAGGAGGATAGACAGGATAACAGGAGGATAGACAGGATAACAGGAGGATAGACAAGATAACAGCTGTCTGGACAGGATAACAGGGGGCTAGAAGGGATACAGCTGGCTGGACAGGCTGACTGGGGGCTAGATAACAGAGGAGGATAGACAGGATATAGCTGGCTGGACAGGATAACAGGGGGCTAGATAACATAGGAGGATAGACAGGATATAGCTGGCTGGACAGGCTGACTGGGGGCTAGATAACAGAGGAGGATAGATAGTCTGGTTGTTCTCCTTTCTGACTGGCACAGTTGTGTAACTAGCTATCTAGTCAAGATGTGTGGGTTGGACTCAGGAAGCCTCACCCAGTCAATGTTTTGAAGTAAACCGTTTCAGGTCACAATAAGCTAGGATTTGTTTCTTCCATCACAATGCATTACTATCCACTGTCAACGGTGCGGTGGGTTTTGAAATGACCCAGCCTGTATAGTGACATGGTGACAGAGACATACAAGACAAGGCCACTAGGCCAAGAGAAACAGATGGAGTCTGCAGATTTAGCTATACCAGTTTAGCCAGATGAAGATAGCGGGAGAAACGGGGTGAGAGTGGGGGACTGGGATCAGGTTAGGACAGGAAGGAAAAGCGTGCAACTAGACAGACCTTAAACCCCTATTTGGGTCAATATACAGCCAGCCTCAATGAATCTAGGGATATTGTCTTCTGTAAGAGAACGGACTCCTTGACCAACTGAACATTGATTAATCCCATTTAATCGGATACAGTCTAATAGCTGTCTGCCGGCCTGGTCGTCTGGGGTAAAAATCTGAGAATGTGCCTCTTGAAACTAAATCAGTGGTCAACTGTTCACAACTATACTCACAGAGCTTCAACTCTAAAATCACAGGATGTGGTGAGAGATTAATACGTTTCACCATAGGTGTTGGAGGAAATGCGGAGTTAACTGGAACTATTCAGAGAGACAACCAAGGACACACAAAAAACACAACATGTAAGGCCTAGACAAACATCCTCTCCCCAGCCCAGAGGAAGAGAGGCGATGGTGGCAGGATTCAGGAGTTCACCCTGAGGTGACATTAACTGCAGAGAACAATAGTTGAGAAAGAAAGTTACCTCATCCTGAGAGAGTGGCAGAAATGTGACAAAATGACTACCACTGCCTGGAAAAATACTGTTTCCTGTAGATTGAATAATGCTTACCCAAGCACATCTTGTCCTTGTGAACTAAATAAAATGGAACCTTTGACAGTCAATCCACTGAAATATGATAGCATTCCTCTTATTCAATTGTAGGCCTATTTGTTCAATACATATGATCACGTTTCTAGGGCATTATTTCAGTGCAGTAGAAGGTCAACAACTTCTTGTTCTATTCTTCACTGTAGAATAACATTTAAGGAGAGGAAAACGCATCTGCACACGCACCCAACTCATGTCAATGCCTAGACACTACATTACTCTGACATACAAAGTACATTTAACAACGGAAGATGAGGACATATGGTACAGTGACAAAGTGGGATTCCTCCTCCTCCAATCCATGGGTGGGACAGCTGATCTCCCTGACCCTCTTTATACGATGGCAGCAATGAGATTTGGGGAAAACCAGTGGTTGTATCACCCATATTAACAACTGGGCCCTAACCACAGTGAAGTTCCTAAAATCTCTGCCATTGCAGGATTGTTTCTCATTGAGGCAGTGAGAATAGATCCAACACTATAGCCTGGTTGGGCTGATGTCCCCAACAGTGACAATTTAGCACTTGGACAATAGATTCCAGCTAACAGGACAGGTATCTGAGACTGTCTACAGTGTTTTGTTTTCCCAACTGAATGCAACACAAAACAATGCCTTCTCTACAGACATGACTGGTGACAATCATTCCCATTCACCGTTCCTTACATAACGCATACGCCAAGTAGCCTATGATTTTGTAGGTTTGTTGAGAAATTCTTACCAATCGTGACGTATAGCTAGCCTGGTACCGCAAAATGTCAAATGCATGTCGCAACAAAACAATGACGCTACAAATGCTCAGCATCAAAATTAGCCAACAAACTGTGGAGGAAATCTTTCAATGTGCTGTGTTCGCAATAAGCCTGCTATATCCCACAAAGAGAAAGTACCGGTAGGTAGGAGGGGGATCACAAGGGGGTGAAAGACCTAGCCAACAAACAGAGAGAGGGACAGACCGAGAGACGAGTCAGCAGTTGTAGGTGAAAAACACATGAGTTCTACCTGGAGGAAGGCAACTTTTTGTCCAGGCAGTTCTAAACAAGGAGCTGGGCTTAGAAGGGGTTTTAATGGCCGGAGGCTGGGCTTCTGTCCAGGCAGTTCTAAACAAGGAGCTGGGCTTAGAAGGGGTTTTAACGGCCGGAGGCTGGGCTTTCTGTCCAGGCAGTCCTAAACAAGGAGCTGGGCTTAAAAGGGGTTTTAACGGCCGGAGGCTGGGCTTCTGTGGTGGAAGGTGGTGGTGGAAAGTTGGGCAAACTTAAAATGAATAAACCCTTTCATGCATGGTGTTCTACTGCTCACTTCCTGCCCCAACATGAACCTGATTGTTGAGAATAGGCCGAGGAGCTAGAGTTTAGAGTGTCTAACGGCCAGGGTCTCTGCCTGCCTGAGCTTTTGTTGAAGGCACTGCCCAGTTGGCCAGGCATTTGAGAACAAGGAGCTGGAGTTTCAAGAGGGTTTCATTTGGGTTTTAATGGCCAAATGATGGGCTTTTGTATTGAAGGCGGTGCAGAAAGTGGGCGCAACATTGTACAGGTGGAGGCAGCGGCAGAGTAAAAACCCATTCTGTACAGATGGAGACAGCGGCAGAGTAAAAACCCATTCTGTACAGATGGAGACAGCGGCAGAGTAAAAACCCATTCTGTACAGATGGAGACAGCGGCAGAGTAAAAACCCATTCTGTACAGATGGAGACAGCGGCAGAGTAAAAACCCATTCTGTACAGATGGAGACAGCGGCAGAGTAAAAACCCATTCTGTACAGATGGAGACAGCGGCAGAGTAAAAACCCATTCTGTACAGATGGAGACAGCGGCAGAGTAAAAACCCATTCTGTACAGATGGAGACAGCGGCAGAGTAAAAACCCATTCTGTACAGATGGAGACAGCGGCAGAGTAAAAACCCATTCTGTACAGATGGAGACAGCGGCAGAGTAAAAACCCATTCTGTACAGATGGAGACAGCGGCAGAGTAAAAACCCATTCTGTACAGATGGAGACAGCGGCAGAGTAAAAACCCATTCTGTACAGATGGAGACAGCGGCAGAGTAAAAACCCATTCTGTACAGATGGAGACAGCGGCAGAGTAAAAACCCATTCTGTACAGATGGAGACAGCGGCAGAGTAAAAACCCATTCTGTACAGATGGAGACAGCGGCAGAGTAAAAACCCATTCTGTACAGATGGAGACAGCGGCAGAGTAAAAACCCATTCTGTACAGATGGAGACAGCGGCAGAGTAAAAACCCATTCTGTACAGATGGAGACAGCGGCAGAGTAAAAACCCATTCTGTACAGATGGAGACAGCGGCAGAGTAAAAACCCATTCTGTACAGATGAGGCAGCGGCAGAGTAAAAACCCATTCTGTACAGATGGAGACAGCGGCAGAGTAAAAACCCATTCTGTACAGATGGAGACAGTGGCAGAATAAAAACCCATTCTGTACAGATGGAGACAGCGGCAGAGTAAAAACCCATTCTGTACAGATGGAGACAGTGGCAGAATAAAAACCCATTCTGTACAGATGGAGACAGCGGCAGAGTAAAAACCCATTCTGTACAGATGGAGACAGCGGCAGAGTAAAAACCCATTCTGTACAGATGGAGACAGCGGCAGAGTAAAAACCCATTCTGTACAGATGGAGACAGCGGCAGAGTAAAAACCCATTCTGTACAGATGGAGACAGCGGCAGAGTAAAAACCCATTCTGTACAGATGGAGACAGCGGCAGAGTAAAAACCCATTCTGTACAGATGGAGACAGCGGCAGAGTAAAAACCCATTCTGTACAGATGGAGACAGCGGCAGAGTAAAAACCCATTCTGTACAGATGGAGACAGTGGCAGAGTAAAAACCCATTCTGTACAGATGGAGACAGCGGCAGAGTAAAAACCCATTCTGTACAGATGGAGACAGCGGCAGAGTAAAAACCCATTCTGTACAGATGGAGACAGCGGCAGAGTAAAAACCCATTCTGTACAGATGGAGACAGCGGCAGAGTAAAAACCCATTCTGTACAGATGGAGACAGTGGCAGAGTAAAAACCCATTCTGTACAGATGGAGACAGCGGCAGAGTAAAAACCCATTCTGTACAGATGGAGACAGTGGCAGAGTAAAAAGAAAAGCTGCAGCTACCTCGCTTTCAAAGCAGCTTTCATGCCAACACATTGAGGAGTTTGTACAATGCTAGGTTTACAAGTGGAACAAGAGGATAGATCTAATTGATGCGCAACAGCCAAAAACAAATCAACAAATGGTATGGAACATGAAAAGTCTGCATGTCCTTATAATAATAGTCCAAATATTTCCCATTACCGAGAGGAAGTTGAATAACAGATCAATACTGATGTGCGACAGAACATCTTCTGGTCTCTGATACACTTTGGAAGGATGACGTCACAAGATTACTGAAACGTTAACTACCAAGTCATTTTCAAAGGTAGCAAGATGAGAGGGGCTTGTATCAGGGTCAATGATGATAAGCTAAGGCTAAAGCCCCTTTAATGACCAGAGGTCAAATGATTACGCCGTGTGTGAGAGAGAACAAACAGTGAAGAAATAAGCTTAGGACTGTATGGTAGGTAAAAGCTTAAGCAAGGCCCGGGGTACTTGAGTAGAATCAGGCCTAGGTGAAAGGGACAATGTCAAGATACGCTTTGGGCATTGAAGCATATTTTTAGTATTAATCCTACTGGGCGATTCCACACCAGCGTAGCCCAAAAGTGTTTTTGGCATCTCAGATGGGGGGGCAGGGGCGTTTCACATTTGTATCAAACATATTTTTGTTATGATAATTTTAAGGACCCATAAGACCATATGAGCCGTGAACCATACATGATACACACCTCATCTTTGTATAATTCTACCCATTATAGTCTGCTGTAACATTTGGGGTATGTCTAGATTAGAGGTTGACCGATTCATTGGAATGGCCGATTGATTAGGGCCGATTTCAAGTTCTCATAACAATCGGTAATCAGCATTTTTGGACACCGATCATGGCCGATTACATTGCACTCCACGAGGAGACTGCGTGGCAGGCTGACTACCTGTTATGCGAGTGCAGCAAGGAGCCAAAGTAAGGTGCTAGCTAGCATTAAACTTATCTTATAAAAAACAATCAATCTTAACATAATCACTAGTTAACTACACATGGTTGATGATATTACTAGTTTATCTAGTTTGTCCTGCATTGCATATAATCAATGCGGTGCCTGTTAATTTATCATTGAATCACAGCCTACTTCGCCAGATGGGTGATTTAACAAGCGCATTTGTGAAAAAAAGCACTATCGTTGCACCAATGTGTACCCAACCATAAACATCAATGCCTTTCTTAAAATCAATACACAATAATATATTTTTAAACCAGCATATTTAGTTAATATGCCTGCTAACATGAATTTCTTTTAACTAGGGAAATTGTGTCACTTCTCTTGCGTTCTGTGCAAGCAGAGTCAGGGTATATGCAGCAGTTTGGGCCGCCTGGCTCGTTGCGAACTGTGTGAAGACCATTTCTTCCTAACAAAGACCGTAATTTGCCAGAATTGTACATAATTATGACATAACATTGAAGGTTGTGCAATGTAACAGCAATATTTAGACTTAGGGATGCCACCGGTTAGATAAAATATGGAACGGTTCCGTATTTCACCGAAAGAATAAACGTTTTGTTTTCAAAATGATAGTTTCCGGATTTGACCATATTAATGACCTAAGGCTCATATTTCTGTGTTTATTATATTATAATTAAGTCTATGATTTGATAGAGCAGTCTGACAGAGGTGGTAGGCAGCAGCAGGCTCGTAAGCATCCATTAAACTTTCCTGCATTTGCCAGCAGCTCTTCGCTGTGCTTCAAGCATTGCGCTGTTTATGACTTCAAGCCTATCAACTCCCGAGATTAGGCTGGCAATACTATAGTACCTATTAGAACATCCAATAGTCAAAGGTATTTGAAATACAAATGGTATAGAGAGAAATAGATCTATAATAACTACAACCTAAAACTTCTTACCTGGGAATATTGAAGACTCATGTTAAAAGGAACCACCAGCTTTCACATGTTCTGAGCAAGGAACTTACACGTTAGCTTTTTTACATGGCACATATTTAACTTTTACTTTCCTCTCCAACACTTTGTTTTTGCATTATTTAAACCAAATTGAACAGGTTTCATTATTTATTTGAGACTAAATTGAAGTTAAAAGTTCAAATAAGTGTTCATTCAGTATTGTTGTAATTGTCATGATTACAAATATATGCATATAAAAATAAATAAAAAAAATGGGCTGATTAATCGGTATCGGCTTTTTTTGGTCCGCCAATAATCAGTATCGGCGTTGAAAAATCATAATCAGTCGACCTCTAGTCTAGATACTGAAATACAATTTCACATCATGAGGGTCTTGGCATTCTGCAACGTTGTCGTCATTTCTGACTCACAGAACAAACCTACAAAATGCAAGATTAGATGTGGTCTTTAAAGTACAGTGCTGTTATCTTTTTGGCGCATGGAACAAGGCGTGCTCTGCTGTAGCTAGGTCTACATGAGAACTGCTGTGCGTTGCGGGGTTAAGGGTCGTCTCGATGTGCCCTGTTGAAGCAATAGTAATCAGGTCTGAAGTTCAGCAGGAGCTGTTCTGTGCCATCCATACAGTGTTGTATTCAGTAAGGAGAAAACGTTTTAAAACTGAGTGAAAGCGGTACCACCAAAACTTGTCCAAATAGAATGCAAATATACATTTAATGTTGCGAAACGTTTTGCTACAGTGTGCCCTACTGAACACAACCCAGCATAACATCCCATAAAGAAGTCAATGTGGTGGAACCAGGTGGCAACAGTTCAGGTAAAATCATTACATATAGCCAGCCATTCATTAAAGTACATGTTTTATATACTGAATGGAATCTATACAACTATAAGTTATACATGGCTCTCATTACACACAACCATGATAGTCTACAGCCAAGGCTTTACAAGAAGAAACATACAGAAATGCATATGGATGGAGGCCCAAGGTGGAAGAAAAGGCTCCTTGGGTTACCCTTCTGTGTCTCAGCCACATTAATGACCAGCCACACACACACACCCCCCTGTAAAGGGATTCCCTTGTAATAAGTTATAGGCTACAGTAACCACCGAGCTTCAGTAGAGGAAGAAACGATATCACTATCAGTATGCAAACTTTTATGAACATAATACAGCCACTTCCTGAAATGCACCACGGATTAATATCTCGCTGAAATGATTTATGTTTTGAGGTTTATAAACAAAGAGCATTAGCGTACTTACAAAAGTCTCTCGCACTTTGTTGTGGAAAAGTTGCTCTCTAACCGACACGTCGTCTACTTCCATCCTACGAAACCATGACGCAGGGGTTAAAATATGATAAAACGTGGCTAAAAGCGCTGGGACGGGATGGTAGTACAGTAAAACAACAAAGCATCTCTCGCTGGTTAGAACAGTGTGGCAAGCGAACTACATTTGTCCTAAACTTCTCAAACTAACGACAAAGCTACGGTCGCGCACCCTGTTTCGTTTAAACTCCATATACAAGCAACCGTCCTCCGTGCGCGTTACACATAGGGGGTGGCGACTGGGCGGGCGATCCGGGAGAATGGGTGGTGGTTAGATGTACCGCAACCTGGGCTGCGTTCAGTACGTTGTTATTCGTGGATCTATATATTTATTTTCTCGAACACAATCATAATTGCTTCTATTTTACCAGGGCTCTGTTTCAGAAAGCAGGGTTAACAAACTCTGAGTTTAAACCTGAACTCTAGGTTGACTAACTCTAGGTTGTCAAACTCAAGAGTTTTCAGTTTTAGAACAGATGATACATTTAAATCAATCAAATCAAATGAAAGTTTATTTATCACGTGGCCGAATACAACAGGTGTAGTTGACATTACAGTGAAATGCTTACTTACGGGCTCTAACCAAGAGTGCAAAAAGGTATTAGGTGAACAATACGTAGGTAAAGAAATAAAACAACAGTAAAAAGACAGACTATATACAGTAGCGAGGCTACATACAGACACCGCTTAGTCAGGCTGATGTACCTTTAGATATGGTTAAAGTGACTATGCATATATGATAAACAGAGAGTAGCAGCAGGGTAAAAAGAGGGGTTGGGGGGGGCACACAATGCAAATAGTCCGGGTAGCCATTTGATTACCTGTTCAGGAGTCTTATGGCTTGGGGTTAAAAACTGTTGAGAAGCCTTTTTGTCCTAGACTTGGCACGCCGGTACCGCTTGCCATGCGGTAGTAGAGAGAACAGTCTATGACTGGAGTGAATGGGGTCTTTGACAATTTTTAGGGCCTTCCTCTGACACCGCCTGGTGTAGAAGTCCTGGATGGCAGGCAGCTTAGCCCCAGTGATGTACTGGGCCGTATGCACTACCCTCTGTAGTGCCTTGCGGTCAGAGGCCGAGCAATTGCCGTACCAGGAAGTGATGCAACCAGTGGCAGGTGTAGAACCTTTTGAGGATCTCAGGACCCATGCCAAATCCTTTTAGTTTCCTGAGGGGGAATAGGCTTTGTCGTGCCCTCTTCACGACTGTCTTGGTGTGTCTGGACCATTCTAGTTTGTTGTTGATGTGAACACCAAGGAACTTGAAGCTCTCAACCTGCTCCACTACAGCCCCGTCGATGAGAATGGGGGCGTGCTCGGTGCTCCTTTTCCTGTAGTCCACAATCATCTCCTTAGTCTTGGTTACGTTGAGGGATAGGTTGTTATTCTGGCACCACACGGCCAGGTCTCTGACTTCCTCCCTATAGGCTGTCTCATCATTGTCGGTGATCAGGCCTGCCACTGTTGTGTCATCTGCAAACTGGCCATACAGTCATGGGTGAACAGGAAGTACAGGAGGGGACTGAGCACGCACACCTGGGGAGCTCCAGTGTTGAGGATCAGCGTGGCAGATGTGTTGCTACCTACCCTCACCACCTGGGGGAGGCCGGTCAGGAAGTCCAGGATCCAGTTGCAGAGGGAGGTGTTTAGTCCCAGGATCCTTAGCTTTGTGATGAGCTTTGAGGGTACTATAGTGTTGAACGCTGAGCTGTAGTCAATGAATAGCATTCTCACATAAGTGTTCCTTTTGTCCAGGTGGGAAAGGGCAGTGTGGAGTGCAATAGAGATTGCATCATCTGTGGATCTGTTTGGTCGGTATGCAAATTGGAGTGGGTCTAGGGTTTCTGGGATAATGGTGTTGATGTGAGCCATTACCAACCTTTCAAAGCACTTCATGGCTACGGACGTGAGTGCTACGGGTCTGTAGTCATTTAGGCAGGTTGCCTTTGTGTTCTTGGGCACAGGGACATGGTGGTCTGCTTGAACCATCTTGGTATTACAGACTCAATCAGGACATGTTGAAAATGTCAGTGAAGACATTTTGCCCGGAGCACATGTCCTGGTAATTCGTCTGGCCCCGCAGCCTTGTGTATGTTGACCTGTTTAAAGGTCTTACTCACGTCGGCTACGGAGAGCGTGATCACACAGCCATCCGGAACAGCGGATGCTCTCCTGCATGCCTCAGTGTTGCTTGCCTCGAAGCGAGCATAGAAGTGATTTAGTTTGTCTGGGCTCGTGTCACTGGGAAGCTTGCGGCTGTGCTTCGCTTTGTAGTCTGTAATAGTTTGCAAGCCCTGCCACATAAGACGGGCGTCGGAGCCGGTGTAGTATGATTCAATCTTAGCCCTGTATTGACGCTTTGCCTGTTTGATGGTTCTTCGCAGGGCATAGCAGGATTTCTTTTAAGCTTCCGGGTTAGAGTCCCACACCTTGAAAGGGGCAGCTCTACCCTTTAGCTCAGTGCGAATGTTGCCTGTAATCCATGGCTTCTGGTTGGGGTATGTACATAGTCACTGTGGGGACGACGTCCTCGATGCACTTATTGATAAAGCCAGTGACTGATGTGGTGTACTCCTCAATGCCATTGAAAGAATCCCGGAACATGTTCCAGTCTGTGATAGCGAAACAGTCCTGTAGTTTAGCATCTGCTTCATCTGACCACTTTTTTATATACCGCGTCACTGGTTCTTCCTGCTTTAATTTTTGCTTGTAAGCAGGAATCAGGAGGATAGAGTTGTGATCGGATTTACCAAATGGACGGCGAGTGAGAGCTTTGTACGCGTCTCTGTGTGTGGAGTACAGGTCATCTAGAATTGTTTTCCTTCTGGTTGCACATTTAACATGCTGACTAAGTTATTTATTTGCTGATTAAGTGTCTGTGTGTGTGTGTCTGTGTGTGTGTCTGTGTGTGTGTCTGTGTGTGTCTGTGTGTGTGTCTGTGTGTGTGTGTCTGTGTGTGTGTCTGTGTGTGTGTCTGTGTGTGTGTCTGTGTGTGTGTGTCTGTGTGTGTGTCTGTGTGTGTGTCTGTGTGTGTGTCTGTGTGTGTGTCTGTGTGTGTGTGTGTGTCTGTGTGTGTGTCTGTGTGTGTGTCTGTGTGTGTGTCTGTGTGTGTGTGTTGAAATATGAAATATATGAAATATAAAGATGAAATATAAAAATACTTCAAACAGGTAAGGTATAATTTCATTACAAGCAATTGTGATGTTGTTTAGCCTACCCTTCCTAATTAAACAGCATTCAGTGGCTACATTCAACATGTGATATATTTAAGCAATTAGTGAAAAAAAAAGTTGATTTTTCAGCCATCCCAACACTGGCAGTATTTAATATTGTCTATTTGAAAGTAACACCTAAATGTTAAACTTTATACATACATGTCTCTCTACATGTTGTGCTTACTGGACATGTTCAAATTTGACCTCCATTATAGCCAATAGAAAAAAGTCTGAGTGCTGAAAAACACTCAGAGGATGAAGAGATGGCCCTCAGTCTAAACAGTGGATGACGTATTGCTGAAGGCATCTCTGGAGGAAGATCTTCTGAACCAACCAAACCCCAGGACACAAGGGCCTACATAAGAGGTTAGTTATTAAAATTCATGATATATGTACATTTATCCTTTTACCTCAGTTACGCCCACACATCCATCTTAGACACAACTTTGCACACTGATTTTATTGTATCGGTACAATTCTTTGTAATTAACTGCTGTTACTTTTTCAGATTCTTAGTTGTCCTTCAGACATAATCTATTTTAAGGTGACTCAGAGTTATATATTTGAGAAATTGTGATGTGGCACACAGTTGTAAAATTAAAATTAGGTGGGGCACTTTTCTGGGTAAAGTTATAATTTAACTGTCTAATGTTCTACCAGTTACTAACGGTGTAATCTGTCTGGTGGAGGCTTCTGCCATAACTGACCTCCATGGAGTTGTAATACTCAGCAGATTTTTCATAATGGGTTAGAGTAGAACACAAAAATTGTTCATTTTCATTACAGGAGGATGAAGACAGCTTGTCAGCTGCCACAGAGAGGGATGATACAGAGAGACCTACAGAGGTTTACACCTTAAAAATAACATCTAACAGTTGATGATAGTGTTGTACCATAATAAAACTTCCACCTTCTTTTTCTCTAACAGACCAATAAAATTACAATGAGGGTCCATCCACCTCCACAGCACAACTTGTTCAGCATTGGGTTTTTTGCCCTTTATTTAACCAGGCCAGTCAGTTAAGAACAAATTCTTATTGACAATGATGGTCTAGGAACAGTGGGTTAACGGCCTTGTTCGGGGGCAGAACGATAGATTTTTACCTTGTCAGCTCGGGGATTCGATCTAGTAACCTTTTGGTTACTGGCCTAACACTCTAACCACTATGCTACCTGCTGCCCCAAAATATGAGCATTGGCCCATGACTTGCAATGAAACGAAGAAGACCTGGCACTGTGAAATTCAATGTCATTTTTTGTGTCCCTATAGCTCCCTGTGGAACAGCTGTACAGGGTGTACTTAGAGAAACACATGGGAAAATGTCATTTATAAACTGACCACATGAAGCTGCAGATGCAAAATATAAAAATAGAAATACAACTGCTGGAGCATCAGTTGAAGGTGGTGAGGTGTCCACAGGTAGAACACCAGTTAAAGGTGGTGAGGTGCCCACAGGTAGAACACCAGTTAAAGGTGGTGAGGTGTCCACAGGTAGAACACCAGTTAAAGGTAGGTGAGGTGTCCACAGGTAGAACACCAGTTAAAGGTAGGTGAGGTGTCCACAGGTAGAACACCAGTTAAAGGTGGTGAGGTGTCCACAGGTAGAACACCAGTTAAAGGTAGGTGAGGTGTCCACAGGTAGAACACCAGTTAAAGGTGGTGAGGTGTCCACAGGTAGAACACCAGTTAAAGGTAGGTGAGGTGTCCACAGGTAGAACACCAGTTAAAGGTAGGTGAGGTGTCCACAGGTAGAACACCAGTTAAAGGTAGGTGAGGTGTCCACAGGTAGAACACCAGTTAAAGGTGGTGAGGTGTCCACAGGTAGAACACCAGTTGAAGGTGGTGAGGTGTCCACAGGTAGAACATCAGTTAAAGGTGATGAGGTGTCCACAGGTAGAACACCAGTTGAAGGTGGTGAGGTGTCCACAGGTAGAACACCAGTTAAAGGTAGGTGAGGTGTCCACAGGTAGAACACCAGTTAAAGGTGGTGAGGTGTCCACAGGTAGAACACCAGTTGAAGGTGGTGAGGTGTCCACAGGTAGAACACCAGTTAAAGGTAGGTGAGGTGTCCACAGGTAGAACACCAGTTAAAGGTGTCCACAGGTAGAACACCAGTTAAAGGTAGGTGAGGTGTCCACAGGTAGAACACCAGTTAAAGGTAGGTGAGGTGTCCACAGGTAGAACACCAGTTAAAGGTGGTGAGGTGTCCACAGGTAGAACACCAGTTGAAGGTGGTGAGGTGTCCACAGGTAGAACACCAGTTAAAGGTGGTGAGGTGCCCACAGGTAGAACACCAGTTAAAGGTGGTGAGGTGTCCACAGGTAGAACATCAGTTAAAGGTGGTGAGGTGTCCACAGGTAGAACACCAGTTAAAGGTGGTGAGGTGTCCACAGGTAGAACATCAGTTAAAGGTGATGAGGTGTCCACAGATAGAACACCAGTTAAAGGTGGTGAGGTGTCCACAGGTAGAACACCAGTTAAAGGTGGTGAGGTGTCCACAGGTAGAACATCAGTTAAAGGTGGTGAGGTGTCCACAGGTAGAACACCAGTTAAAGGTGGATGAGGTGCCCACAGGTAGAACATCAGTTAAAGGTGGGTGAGGTGCCCACAGGTAGAACACCAGTTAAAGGTGGGTGAGGTGTCCACAGGTAGAACACCAGTTAAAGGTGGATGAGGTGTCCACAGGTAGAACACCAGTTAAAGGTGGATGAGGTGCCCACAGGTAGAACATCAGTTAAAGGTGGGTGAGGTGTCCACAGGTAGAACACCAGTTAAAGGTGGGTGAGGTGCCCACAGGTAGAACACCAGTTAAAGGTGGGTGAGGTGTCCACAGGTAGAACACCAGTTAAAGGTGGATGAGGTGCCCACAGGTAGAACATCAGTTAAAGGTGGGTGAGGTGCCCACAGGTAGAACACCAGTTAAAGGTGGTGAGGTGTCCACAGGTAGAACACCAGTTAAAGGTGGTGAGGTGTCCACAGGTAGAACACCAGTTAAAGGTGGGTGAGGTGTCCACAGGTAGAACACCAGTTAAAGGTGGTGAGGTGCCCACAGGTAGAACACCAGTTAAAGGTGGTGAGGTGTCCACAGGTAGAACACCAGTTAAAGGTGGTGAGGTGTCCACAGGTAGAAGACCAGTTAAAGGTGGTGAGGTGTCCACAGGTAGAAGACCAGTTAAAGGTGGTGAGGTGTCCACAGGTAGAACACCAGTTAAAGGTGGTGAGGTGTCCACAGGTAGAACACCAGTTAAAGGTGGTGAGGTGCCCACAGGTAGAACACCAGTTGAAGGTGGTGAGGTGTCCACAGGTAGAACACCAGTTGAAGGTGGTGAGGTGTCCACAGGTAGAACACCAGTTAAAGGTGGTGAGGTGTCCACAGGTAGAACACCAGTTAAAGGTGGTGAGGTGTCCATGGGTAGAACACCAGTTAAAGGTGGGTGAGGTGCCCACAGGTAGAACACCAGTTAAAGGTGGGTGAGGTGTCCACAGATAGAACACCAGTTAAAGGTGGTGAGGTGTCCACAGGTAGAACACCAGTTAAAGGTGGTGAGGTGTCCACAGGTAGAACATCAGTTAAAGGTGGTGAGGTGTCCACAGGTAGAACACCAGTTAAAGGTGGATGAGGTGCCCACAGGTAGAACATCAGTTAAAGGTGGGTGAGGTGCCCACAGGTAGAACACCAGTTAAAGGTGGGTGAGGTGTCCACAGGTAGAACACCAGTTAAAGGTGGATGAGGTGTCCACAGGTAGAACACCAGTTAAAGGTGGATGAGGTGCCCACAGGTAGAACATCAGTTAAAGGTGGGTGAGGTGTCCACAGGTAGAACACCAGTTAAAGGTGGGTGAGGTGCCCACAGGTAGAACACCAGTTAAAGGTGGGTGAGGTGTCCACAGGTAGAACACCAGTTAAAGGTGGATGAGGTGCCCACAGGTAGAACATCAGTTAAAGGTGGGTGAGGTGCCCACAGGTAGAACACCAGTTAAAGGTGGTGAGGTGTCCACAGGTAGAACACCAGTTAAAGGTGGTGAGGTGTCCACAGGTAGAACACCAGTTAAAGGTGGGTGAGGTGTCCACAGGTAGAACACCAGTTAAAGGTGGTGAGGTGCCCACAGGTAGAACACCAGTTAAAGGTGGTGAGGTGTCCACAGGTAGAACACCAGTTAAAGGTGGTGAGGTGTCCACAGGTAGAAGACCAGTTAAAGGTGGTGAGGTGTCCACAGGTAGAAGACCAGTTAAAGGTGGTGAGGTGTCCACAGGTAGAACACCAGTTAAAGGTGGTGAGGTGCCCACAGGTAGAACACCAGTTGAAGGTGGTGAGGTGTCCACAGGTAGAACACCAGTTGAAGGTGGTGAGGTGTCCACAGGTAGAACACCAGTTAAAGGTAGTGAGGTGTCCACAGGTAGAACACCAGTTAAAGGTGATGAGGTGTCCACAGGTAGAACACCAGTTAAAGGTGGTGAGGTGCCCACAGGTAGAACACCAGTTGAAGGTGGTGAGGTGTCCACAGGTAGAACATCAGTTGAAGGTGGTGAGGTGTCCACAGGTAGAACACCAGTTAAAGGTGGTGAGGTGTCCACAGGTAGAACACCAGTTGAAGGTGGTGAGGTGTCCACAGGTAGAACATCAGTTGAAGGTGGTGAGGTGTCCACAGGTAGAACACCAGTTAAAGGTGGTGAGGTGTCCACAGGTAGAACACCAGTTAAAGGTGTCCACAGGTAGAACATCAGTTAAAGGTGGTGAGGTGTCCACAGGTAGAACACCAGTTAAAGGTGGTGAGGTGTCCACAGGTAGAACACCAGTTAAAGGTGATGAGGTGTCCACAGGTAGAACATCAGTTAAAGGTGGTGAGGTGTCCACAGGTAGAACACCAGTTAAAGGTGGATGAGGTGTCCACAGGTAGAACACCAGTTAAAGGTGGTGAGGTGTCCACAGGTAGAACACCAGTTAAAGGTGATGAGGTGTCCACAGGTAGAACATCAGTTAAAGGTGGTGAGGTGTCCACAGGTAGAACATCAGTTAAAGGTGGTGAGGTGTCCACAGGTAGAACATCAGTTGAAGGTGGTGAGGTGTCCACAGGTAGAACACCAGTTAAAGGTGATCAGGTGTCCACAGGTAGAACATCAGTTAAAGGTGGTGAGGTGTCCACAGGTAGAACACCAGTTAAAGGTGGATGAGGTGTCCACAGGTAGAACACCAGTTAAAGGTGGTGAGGTGTCCACAGGTAGAACACCAGTTAAAGGTGATGAGGTGTCCACAGGTAGAACATCAGTTAAAGGTGGTGAGGTGTCCACAGGTAGAACATCAGTTAAAGGTGGTGAGGTGTCCACAGGTAGAACATCAGTTGAAGGTGGTGAGGTGTCCACAGGTAGAACATCAGTTAAAGGTGGTGAGGTGTCCACAGGTAGAACATCAGTTGAAGGTGGTGAGGTGTCCACAGGTAGAACATCAGTTAAAGGTGGGTGAGGTGTCCACAGGTAGAACACCAGTTAAAGGTGATGAGGTGTCCACAGGTAGAACATCAGTTGAAGGTGGTGAGGTGTCCACAGGTAGAACATCAGTTAAAGGTGGTGAGGTGTCCACAGGTAGAACACCAGTTAAAGGTGGTGAGGTGTCCACAGGTAGAACACCAGTTAAAGGTGATGAGGTGTCCACAGGTAGAACACCAGTTAAAGGTGATGAGGTGTCCACAGGTAGAACACCAGTTAAAGGTGATGAGGTGTCCACAGGTAGAACACCAGTTAAAGGTGATGAGGTGTCCACAGGTAGAACACCAGTTAAAGGTGATGAGGTGTCCACAGGTAGAACACCAGTTAAAGGTGGATGAGGTGTCCACAGGTAGAACACCAGTTAAAGGTGGGTGAGGTGTCCACAGGTAGAACACCAGTTAAAGGTGGATGAGGTGTCCACAGGTAGAACATCAGTTAAAGTTGGTGAGGTGTCCACAGGTAGAACACCAGTTAAAGGTGGTGAGGTGTCCACAGGTAGAACATCAGTTAAAGGTGCCCACAGGTAGAACACCAGTTAAAGGTGGTGAGGTGTCCACAGGTAGAACACCAGTTAAAGGTGGTGAGGTGTCCACAGGTAGAACACCAGTTAAAGGTGGTGAGGTGTCCACAGGTAGAACATCAGTTAAAGGTGATGAGGTGTCCACAGGTAGAACATCAGTTGAAGGTGGTGAGGTGTCCACAGGTAGAACATCAGTTGAAGGTGGTAAGGTGTCCACAGGTAGAACATCAGTTAAAGGTGATGAGGTGTCCACAGATAGAACATCAGTTAAAGGTGGGTGAGGTGTCCACAGGTAGAACACCAGTTAAAGGTGGGTGAGGTGTCCACAGGTAGAACACCAGTTAAAGGTGGGTGAGGTGTCCACAGGTAGAACATCAGTTAAAGGTGGGTGAGGTGTCCACAGGTAGAACACCAGTTAAAGGTGGGTGAGGTGTCCACAGGTAGAACATCAGTTAAAGGTGGGTGAGGTGTCCACAGATAGAACATCAGTTAAAGGTGGGTGAGGTGTCCACAGGTAGAACATCAGTTAAAGGTGGTGAGGTGTCCACAGGTAGAACATCAGTTAAAGGTGGGTGAGGTGTCCACAGATAGAACATCAGTTAAAGGTGGGTGAGGTGTCCACAGGTAGAACATCAGTTAAAGGTGGGTGAGGTGTCCACAGGTAGAACACCAGTTAAAGGTGGTGAGGTGTCCAC
Organism: Oncorhynchus mykiss; assembly: GCF_057628025.1. Classification (NCBI taxonomy): domain Eukaryota; kingdom Metazoa; phylum Chordata; class Actinopteri; order Salmoniformes; family Salmonidae; genus Oncorhynchus; species Oncorhynchus mykiss. The sequence goes on along the minus strand of NC_143030.1, from coordinate 70,816,381 downwards.
GGGTAGAACACCAGTTAAAGGTGGGTGAGGTGCCCACAGGTAGAACACCAGTTAAAGGTGGGTGAGGTGTCCACAGATAGAACATCAGTTAAAGGTGGGTGAGGTGTCCACAGGTAGAACATCAGTTAAAGGTGGTTGAGGTGTCCACAGGTAGAACACCAGTTAAAGGTGGTGAGGTGCCCACAGGTAGAACACCAGTTGAAGGTGGGTGAGGTGCCCACAGGTAGAACACCAGTTGAAGGTGGGTGAGGTGCCCACAGGTAGAACACCAGTTGAAGGTGGGTGAGGTGCCCACAGGTAGAACACCAGTTGAAGGTGGGTGAGGTGCCCACAGGTAGAACATCAGTTGAAGGTGGTGAGGTGCCCACAGGTAGAACACCAGTTAAAGGTGGGTGAGGTGCCCACAGGTAGAACACCAGTTAAAGGTGGGTGAGGTGCCCACAGGTAGAACATCAGTTAAAGGTGGTTGAGGTGTCCACAGGTAGAACACCAGTTAAAGGTGGTGAGGTGTCCACAGGTAGAACACCAGTTAAAGGTGGGTGAGGTGCCCACAGGTAGAACACCAGTTAAAGGTGGGTGAGGTGTCCACAGATAGAACATCAGTTAAAGGTGGGTGAGGTGTCCACAGGTAGAACATCAGTTAAAGGTGGGTGAGGTGTCCACAGGTAGAACACCAGTTAAAGGTGGGTGAGGTGTTCACAGATAGAACATCAGTTAAAGGTGGGTGAGGTGTCCACAGGTAGAACATCAGTTAAAGGTGGGTGAGGTGTCCACAGGTAGAACACCAGTTAAAGGTGGTGAGGTGTCCACAGGTAGAACACCAGTTAAAGGTGGGTGAGGTGTCCACAGGTAGAACACCAGTTAAAGGTGGGTGAGGTGCGCACAGGTAGAACATCAGTTAAAGGTGGGTGAGGTGCCCACAGGTAGAACATCAGTTAAAGGTGGGTGAGGTGTCCACAGGTAGAACATCAGTTAAAGGTGGATGAGGTGTCCACAGGTAGAACATCAGTTAAAGGTGGTGAGGTGTCCACAGGTAGAACATCAGTTAAAGGTGGGTGAGGTGTCCACAGGTAGAACATCAGTTAAAGGTGGGTGAGGTGTCCACAGGTAGAACACCAGTTAAAGGTGGGTGAGGTGTCCACAGGTAGAACATCAGTTAAAGGTGGGTGAGGTGTCCACAGGTAGAACATCAGTTAAAGGTGGGTGAGGTGTCCACAGGTAGAACATCAGTTAAAGGTGGGTGAGGTGTCCACAGGTAGAACATCAGTTAAAGGTGGGTGAGGTGTCCACAGGTAGAACATCAGTTAAAGGTGGGTGAGGTGTCCACAGGTAGAACATCAGTTAAAGGTGGATGAGGTGTCCACAGGTAGAACATCAGTTAAAGGTGGGTGAGGTGCCCACAGGTAGAACATCAGTTAAAGGTAGGTGAGGTGTCCACAGGTAGAACATCAGTTAAAGGTGGGTGAGGTGTCCACAGGTAGAACACAAGTTAAAGGTGGATGAGGTGTCCACAGGTAGAACATCAGTTAAAGGTGGGTGAGGTGTCCACAGGTAGAACATCAGTTAAAGGTGGTGAGGTGTCCACAGGTAGAACACCAGTTAAAGGTGGTGAGGTGTCCACAGGTAGAACATCAGTTAAAGGTAGGTGAGGTGCCCACAGGTAGAACATCAGTTAAAGGTGGGTGAGGTGCCCACAGGTAGAACATCAGTTAAAGGTGGATGAGGTGCCCACAGGTAGAACATCAGTTAAAGGTGGGTGAGGTGCCCACAGGTAGAACATCAGTTAAAGGTGGTGAGGTGCCCACAGGTAGAACATCAGTTAAAGGTGGGTGAGGTGCCCACAGGTAGAACACCAGTTAAAGGTGGGTGAGGTGCCCACAGGTAGAACATCAGTTAAAGGTGGGTGAGGTGCCCACAGGTAGAACATCAGTTAAAGGTGGTGAGGTGCCCACAGGTAGAACATCAGTTAAAGGTGGGTGAGGTGTCCACAGGTAGAACATCAGTTAAAGGTGGGTGAGGTGCCCACAGGTAGAACATCAGTTAAAGGTAGGTGAGGTGTCCACAGGTAGAACATCAGTTAAAGGTGCCCACAGGTAGAACACCAGTTGAAGGTGGGTGAGGTGCCCACAGGTAGAACACCAGTTGAAGGTGGGTGAGGTGCCCACAGGTAGAACACCAGTTGAAGGTGGGTGAGGTGCCCACAGGTAGAACACCAGTTGAAGGTGGGTGAGGTGCCCACAGGTAGAACATCAGTTGAAGGTGGTGAGGTGCCCACAGGTAGAACACCAGTTAAAGGTGGGTGAGGTGCCCACAGGTAGAACACCAGTTAAAGGTGGGTGAGGTGCCCACAGGTAGAACATCAGTTAAAGGTGGGTGAGGTGCCCACAGGTAGAACATCAGTTGAAGGTGGGTGAGGTGCCCACAGGTAGAACACCAGTTAAAGGTGGGTGAGGTGTCCACAGGTAGAACACCAGTTAAAGGTGGTGAGGTGTCCACAGGTAGAACACCAGTTAAAGGTGGTGAGGTGTCCACAGGTAGAACACCAGTTAAAGGTGGTGAGGTGTCCACAGGTAGAACACCAGTAAAAGGTGGTGAGGTGTCCACAGGTAGAACACCAGTTAAAGGTGGTGAGGTGCCCACAGGTAGAACACCAGTTAAAGGTGGGTGAGGTGCCCACAGGTAGAACACCAGTTAAAGGTGGGTGAGGTGTCCACAGGTAGAACACCAGTTAAAGGTGGTGAGGTGTCCACAGGTAGAACATCAGTTAAAGGTGGATGAGGTGCCCACAGGTAGAACACCAGTTAAAGGTGGTGAGGTGTCCACAGGTAAAACACCAGTTAAAGGTGGTGAAGTGCCCACAGGTAGAACACCAGTTAAAGGTGGTGAGGTGCCCACAGGTAGAACATCAGTTAAAGGTGGATGAGGTGCCCACAGGTAGAACATCAGTTAAAGGTGGTGAGGTGCCCACAGGTAGAACACCAGTTAAAGGTGGTGAGGTGCCCACAGGTAGAACACCAGTTAAAGGTGGTGAGGTGCCCACAGGTAGAACACCAGTTAAAGGTGGTGAGGTGCCCACAGGTAGAACATCAGTTAAAGGTGGTGAGGTGCCCACAGGTAGAACATCAGTTAAAGGTGCCCACAGGTAGAACACCAGTTAAAGGTGGTGAGGTGCCCACAGATAGAACATCAGTTAAAGGTGGGCGAGGTGCCCACAGGTAGAACACCAGTTAAAGGTGGGTGAGGTGCCCACAGGTAGAACACCAGTTAAAGGTGGGTGAGGTGCGCACAGGTAGAACATCAGTTAAAGGTGGATGAGGTGCCCACAGGTAGAACACCAGTTAAAGGTGGTGAGGTGTCCACAGGTAAAACACCAGTTAAAGGTGGTGAAGTGCCCACAGGTAGAACACCAGTTAAAGGTGGGTGAGGTGTCCACAGGTAGAACACCAGTTAAAGGTGGGTGAGGTGCGCACAGGTAGAACATCAGTTAAAGGTGGGTGAGGTGCCCACAGGTAGAACATCAGTTAAAGGTGGGTGAGGTGTCCACAGGTAGAACATCAGTTAAAGGTGGATGAGGTGTCCACAGGTAGAACATCAGTTAAAGGTGGTGAGGTGTCCACAGGTAGAACATCAGTTAAAGGTGGGTGAGGTGTCCACAGGTAGAACATCAGTTAAAGGTGGGTGAGGTGTCCACAGGTAGAACACCAGTTAAAGGTGGGTGAGGTGTCCACAGGTAGAACATCAGTTAAAGGTGGGTGAGGTGTCCACAGGTAGAACATCAGTTAAAGGTGGGTGAGGTGTCCACAGGTAGAACATCAGTTAAAGGTGGGTGAGGTGTCCACAGGTAGAACATCAGTTAAAGGTGGGTGAGGTGTCCACAGGTAGAACATCAGTTAAAGGTGGGTGAGGTGTCCACAGGTAGAACATCAGTTAAAGGTGGATGAGGTGTCCACAGGTAGAACATCAGTTAAAGGTGGGTGAGGTGCCCACAGGTAGAACATCAGTTAAAGGTAGGTGAGGTGTCCACAGGTAGAACATCAGTTAAAGGTGGGTGAGGTGTCCACAGGTAGAACACAAGTTAAAGGTGGATGAGGTGTCCACAGGTAGAACATCAGTTAAAGGTGGGTGAGGTGTCCACAGGTAGAACATCAGTTAAAGGTGGTGAGGTGTCCACAGGTAGAACACCAGTTAAAGGTGGTGAGGTGTCCACAGGTAGAACATCAGTTAAAGGTGGGTGAGGTGCCCACAGGTAGAACATCAGTTAAAGGTGGGTGAGGTGCCCACAGGTAGAACATCAGTTAAAGGTGGATGAGGTGCCCACAGGTAGAACATCAGTTAAAGGTGGGTGAGGTGCCCACAGGTAGAACATCAGTTAAAGGTGGTGAGGTGCCCACAGGTAGAACATCAGTTAAAGGTGGGTGAGGTGCCCACAGGTAGAACACCAGTTAAAGGTGGGTGAGGTGCCCACAGGTAGAACATCAGTTAAAGGTGGGTGAGGTGCCCACAGGTAGAACATCAGTTAAAGGTGGTGAAGGTGCCCACAGGTAGAACATCAGTTAAAGGTGGGTGAGGTGTCCACAGGTAGAACATCAGTTAAAGGTGGGTGAGGTGCCCACAGGTAGAACATCAGTTAAAGGTAGGTGAGGTGTCCACAGGTAGAACATCAGTTAAAGGTGCCCACAGGTAGAACACCAGTTGAAGGTGGGTGAGGTGCCCACAGGTAGAACACCAGTTGAAGGTGGGTGAGGTGCCCACAGGTAGAACACCAGTTGAAGGTGGGTGAGGTGCCCACAGGTAGAACACCAGTTGAAGGTGGGTGAGGTGCCCACAGGTAGAACATCAGTTGAAGGTGGTGAGGTGCCCACAGGTAGAACACCAGTTAAAGGTGGGTGAGGTGCCCACAGGTAGAACACCAGTTAAAGGTGGGTGAGGTGCCCACAGGTAGAACATCAGTTAAAGGTGGGTGAGGTGCCCACAGGTAGAACATCAGTTGAAGGTGGGTGAGGTGCCCACAGGTAGAACACCAGTTAAAGGTGGGTGAGGTGCCCACAGGTAGAACACCAGTTAAAGGTGGGTGAGGTGCCCACAGGTAGAACATCAGTTAAAGGTGGGTGAGGTGCCCACAGGTAGAACATCAGTTGAAGGTGGGTGAGGTGCCCACAGGTAGAACACCAGTTAAAGGTGGGTGAGGTGTCCACAGGTAGAACACCAGTTAAAGGTGGTGAGGTGTCCACAGGTAGAACACCAGTTAAAGGTGGTGAGGTGTCCACAGGTAGAACACCAGTTAAAGGTGGTGAGGTGTCAACAGGTAGAACACCAGTAAAAGGTGGTGAGGTGTCCACAGGTAGAACACCAGTTAAAGGTGGGTGAGGTGTCCACAGGTAGAACACCAGTTAAAGGTGGTGAGGTGTCCACAGGTAGAACATCAGTTAAAGGTGGATGAGGTGCCCACAGGTAGAACACCAGTTAAAGGTGGTGAGGTGTCCACAGGTAAAACACCAGTTAAAGGTGGTGAAGTGCCCACAGGTAGAACACCAGTTAAAGGTGGTGAGGTGCCCACAGGTAGAACATCAGTTAAAGGTGGATGAGGTGCCCACAGGTAGAACATCAGTTAAAGGTGGTGAGGTGCCCACAGGTAGAACACCAGTTAAAGGTGGTGAGGTGCCCACAGGTAGAACACCAGTTAAAGGTGGTGAGGTGCCCACAGGTAGAACACCAGTTAAAGGTGGTGAGGTGCCCACAGGTAGAACACCAGTTAAAGGTGGTGAGGTGCCCACAGGTAGAACATCAGTTAAAGGTGGTGAGGTGCCCACAGGTAGAACATCAGTTAAAGGTGCCCACAGGTAGAACACCAGTTAAAGGTGGTGAGGTGCCCACAGATAGAACATCAGTTAAAGGTGGGCGAGGTGCCCACAGGTAGAACACCAGTTAAAGGTGGGTGAGGTGCCCACAGGTAGAACACCAGTTAAAGGTGGGTGAGGTGCGCACAGGTAGAACATCAGTTAAAGGTGGGTGAGGTGCCCACAGGTAGAACATCAGTTGAAGGTGGGTGAGGTGCCCACAGGTAGAACACCAGTTAAAGGTGGGTGAGGTGTCCACAGGTAGAACACCAGTTAAAGGTGGTGAGGTGTCCACAGGTAGAACACCAGTTAAAGGTGGTGAGGTGTCCACAGGTAGAACACCAGTTAAAGGTGGTGAGGTGTCCACAGGTAGAACACCAGTAAAAGGTGGTGAGGTGTCCACAGGTAGAACACCAGTTAAAGGTGGTGAGGTGCCCACAGGTAGAACACCAGTTAAAGGTGGGTGAGGTGCCCACAGGTAGAACACCAGTTAAAGGTGGGTGAGGTGTCCACAGGTAGAACACCAGTTAAAGGTGGTGAGGTGTCCACAGGTAGAAAACCAGTTAAAGGTGGGTGAGGTGCCCACAGGTAGAACACCAGTTAAAGGTGGGTGAGGTGTCCACAGGTAGAACATCAGTTAAAGGTGGATGAGGTGCCCACAGGTAGAACACCAGTTAAAGGTGGTGAGGTGTCCACAGGTAAAACACCAGTTAAAGGTGGTGAAGTGCCCACAGGTAGAACACCAGTTAAAGGTGGGTGAGGTGCGCACAGGTAGAACATCAGTTAAAGGTGGGTGAGGTGCCCACAGGTAGAACATCAGTTGAAGGTGGGTGAGGTGCCCACAGGTAGAACACCAGTTAAAGGTGGGTGAGGTGTCCACAGGTAGAACACCAGTTAAAGGTGGTGAGGTGTCCACAGGTAGAACACCAGTTAAAGGTGGTGAGGTGTCCACAGGTAGAACACCAGTTAAAGGTGGTGAGGTGTCCACAGGTAGAACACCAGTAAAAGGTGGTGAGGTGTCCACAGGTAGAACACCAGTTAAAGGTGGTGAGGTGCCCACAGGTAGAACACCAGTTAAAGGTGGGTGAGGTGCCCACAGGTAGAACACCAGTTAAAGGTGGGTGAGGTGTCCACAGGTAGAACACCAGTTAAAGGTGGTGAGGTGTCCACAGGTAGAACACCAGTTAAAGGTGGGTGAGGTGCCCACAGGTAGAACACCAGTTAAAGTTGGGTGAGGTGTCCACAGGTAGAACATCAGTTAAAGGTGGATGAGGTGCCCACAGGTAAAACACCAGTTAAAGGTGGTGAGGTGTCCACAGGTAAAACACCAGTTAAAGGTGGTGAAGTGCCCACAGGTAGAACACCAGTTAAAGGTGGTGAGGTGCCCACAGGTAGAACATCAGTTAAAGGTGGATGAGGTGCCCACAGGTAGAACATCAGTTAAAGGTGGTGAGGTGCCCACAGGTAGAACACCAGTTAAAGGTGGTGAGGTGCCCACAGGTAGAACACCAGTTAAAGGTGGTGAGGTGCCCACAGGTAGAACACCAGTTAAAGGTGGTGAGGTGCCCACAGGTAGAACACCAGTTAAAGGTGGTGAGGTGCCCACAGGTAGAACATCAGTTAAAGGTGGTGAGGTGCCCACAGGTAGAACACCAGTTAAAGGTGCCCACAGGTAGAACACCAGTTAAAGGTGGTGAGGTGCCCACAGATAGAACATCAGTTAAAGGTGGGCGAGGTGCCCACAGGTAGAACATCAGTTAAAGGTGGGTGAGGTGCCCACAGGTAGAACATCAGTTAAAGGTGGGTGAGGTGCCCACAGGTAGAACACCAGTTAAAGGTGGGTGAGGTGCCCACAGGTAGAACATCAGTTAAAGGTGATGAGGTGCCCACAGGTAGAACACCAGTTAAAGGTGCCCACAGGTAGAACACCAGTTAAAGGTGATGAGGTGCCCACAGATAGAACATCAGTTAAAGGTGGGTGAGGTGCCCACAGGTAGAACATCAGTTAAAGGTGGGTGAGGTGCCCACAGGTAGAACATCAGTTAAAGGTGGGTGAGGTGCCCACAGGTAGAACACCAGTTAAAGGTGGGTGAGGTGCCCACAGGTAGAACATCAGTTAAAGGTGATGAGGTGCCCACAGATAGAACATCAGTTAAAGGTGGGTGAGGTGCCCACAGGTAGAACATCAGTTAAAGGTGGGTGAGGTGCCCACAGGTAGAACACCAGTTAAAGGTGGGTGAGGTGCCCACAGGTAGAACATCAGTTAAAGGTGGGTGAGGTGCCCACAGGTAGAACATCAGTTAAAGGTGGTGAGGTGTCCACAGGTACAACATCAGTTAAAGGTGATGAGGTGTCCACAGGTAGAACATCAGTTAAAGGTGGGTGAGGTGCCCACAGGTAGAACACCAGTTAAAGGTGGTGAGGTGCCCACAGGTAGAACATCAGTTAAAGTTGATGAGGTGTCCACAGGTAGAACATCAGTTAAAGGTGGGTGAGGTGCCCACAGGTAGAACACCATTTAAACGTGCCCACAGGTAGAACATCAGTTAAAGGTGGTGAGGTGCCCACAGGTAGAACATCAGTTAAAGGTAGGTGAGGTGCCCACAGGTAGAACATCAGTTAAAGGTGGGTGAGGTGTCCACAGGTAGAACATCAGTTAAAGGTGGGTGAGGTGCCCACAGGTAGAACACCAGTTAAAGGTGGTGAGGTGCCCACAGGTAGAACACCAGTTAAAGGTGGTGAGGTGCCCACAGGTAGAACACCAGTTAAAGGTGCCCACAGGTAGAACACCAGTTAAAGGTGGTGAGGTGCCCACAGGTAGAACACCAGTTAAAGGTGGGTGAGGTGCCCACAGGTAGAACACCAGTTAAAGGTGCCCACAGGTAGAACACCAGTTAAAGGTGGTGAGGTGCCCACAGGTAGAACACCAGTTAAAGGTGGGTGAGGTGCCAACAGGTAGAACATCAGTTAAAGGTGGGTGAGGTGCCCACAGGTAGAACACCAGTTAAAGGTGGGTGAGGTGCCCACAGGTAGAACATCAGTTAAAGGTGATGAGGTGCCCACAGGTAGAACACCAGTTAAAGGTGCCCACAGGTAGAACACCAGTTAAAGGTGATGAGGTGCCCACAGATAGAACATCAGTTAAAGGTGGGTGAGGTGCCCACAGGTAGAACATCAGTTAAAGGTGGAGAGGTGCCCACAGGTAGAACATCAGTTAAAGGTGGGTGAGGTGCCCACAGGTAGAACATCAGTTAAAGGTGATGAGGTGCCCACAGATAGAACATCAGTTAAAGGTGGTTGAGGTGCCCACAGGTAGAACACCAGTTAAAGATGGTGAGGTGCCCACAGGTAGAACATCAGTTAAAGGTGGATGAGGTGCCCACAGGTAGAACATCAGTTAAAGGTGGTGAGGTGCCCACAGGTAGAACACCAGTTAAAGGTGGTGAGGTGCCCACAGGTAGAACACCAGTTAAAGGTGGTGAGGTGCCCACAGGTAGAACACCAGTTAAAGGTGGTGAGGTGCCCACAGGTAGAACACCAGTTAAAGGTGGTGAGGTGCCCACAGGTAGAACATCAGTTAAAGGTGGTGAGGTGCCCACAGGTAGAACATCAGTTAAAGGTGGTGAGGTGCCCACAGGTAGAACACCAGTTAAAGGTGCCCACAGGTAGAACACCAGTTAAAGGTGGGGAGGTGCCCACAGATAGAACATAAATTAAAGGTGGGTGAGGTGCCCACAGGTAGAACATCAGTTAAAGGTGGGTGAGGTGCCCACAGGTAGAACATCAGTTAAAGGTGGTGAGGTGCCCACAGGTAGAACACCAGTTAAAGGTGGTGAGGTGCCCACAGGTAGAACATCAGTTAAAGGTGGATGAGGTGCCCACAGGTAGAACATCAGTTAAAGGTGGATGAGGTGCCCACAGGTAGAACACCAGTTAAAGGTGGTGAGGTGCCCACAGGTAGAACACCAGTTAAAGGTGGTGAGGTGCCCACAGGTAGAACACCAGTTAAAGGTGGTGAGGTGCCCACAGGTAGAACACCAGTTAAAGGTGGTGAGGTGCCCACAGGTAGAACACCAGTTAAAGGTGGTGAGGTGCCCACAGGTAGAACACCAGTTAAAGGTGGTGAGGTGCCCACAGGTAGAACACCAGTTAAAGGTGCCCACAGGTAGAACACCAGTTAAAGGTGGTGAGGTGCCCACAGGTAGAACACCAGTTAAAGGTGCCCACAGGTAGAACACCAGTTAAAGGTGGGGAGGTGCCCACAGATAGAACATCAATTAAAGGTGGGTGAGGTGCCCACAGGTAGAACATCAGTTAAAGGTGGGTGAGGTGCCCACAGGTAGAACATCAGTTAAAGGTGGTGAGGTGCCCACAGGTAGAACACCAGTTAAAGGTGGTGAGGTGCTCACAGATAGAACATCAGTTAAAGGTGGATGAGGTGCCCACAGGTAGAACATCAGTTAAAGGTGGATGAGGTGCCCACAGGTAGAACACCAGTTAAAGGTGGTGAGGTGCCCACAGGTAGAACACCAGTTAAAGGTGGTGAGGTGCCCACAGGTAGAACACCAGTTAAAGGTGGTGAGGTGCCCACAGGTAGAACACCAGTTAAAGGTGGTGAGGTGCCCACAGGTAGAACACCAGTTAAAGGTGGTGAGGTGCCCACAGGTAGAACACCAGTTAAAGGTGGTGAGGTGCCCACAGGTAGAACATCAGTTAAAGGTGGTGAGGTGCCCACAGGTAGAACATCAGTTAAAGGTGGTGAGGTGCCCACAGGTAGAACATCAGTTAAAGGTGCCCACAGGTAGAACACCAGTTAAAGGTGGTGAGGTGCCCACAGATAGAACATCAGTTAAAGGTGGGCGAGGTGCCCACAGGTAGAACATCAGTTAAAGGTGGGTGAGGTGCCCACAGGTAGAACACCAGTTAAAGGTGGGTGAGGTGCCCACAGGTAGAACATCAGTTAAAGGTGATGAGGTGCCCACAGGTAGAACATCAGTTAAAGGTGCCCACAGGTAGAACACCAGTTAAAGGTGATGAGGTGCCCACAGATAGAACATCAGTTAAAGGTGGGTGAGGTGCCCACAGGTAGAACATCAGTTAAAGGTGGAGAGGTGTCCACAGGTAGAACATCAGTTAAAGGTGGGTGAGGTGCCCACAGGTAGAACATCAGTTAAAGGTGATGAGGTGCCCACAGATAGAACATCAGTTAAAGGTGGGTGAGGTGCCCACAGGTAGAACATCAGTTAAAGGTGGGTGAGGTGCCCACAGGTAGAACACAAGTTAAAGGTGGGTGAGGTGCCCACAGGTAGAACATCAGTTAAAGGTGGGTGAGGTGCCCACAGGTAGAACACCAGTTAAAGGTGGTGAGGTGTCCACAGGTACAACATCAGTTAAAGGTGATGAGGTGTCCACAGGTAGAACATCAGTTAAAGGTGGGTGAGGTGCCCACAGGTAGAACACAAGTTAAAGGTGGTGAGGTGCCCACAGGTAGAACATCAGTTAAAGGTGGATGAGGTGCCCACAGGTAGAACATCAGTTAAAGGTGGTGAGGTGCCCACAGGTAGAACACCAGTTAAAGGTGGTGAGGTGCCCACAGGTAGAACACCAGTTAAAGGTGGTGAGGTGCCCACAGGTAGAACACCAGTTAAAGGTGGTGAGGTGCCCACAGGTAGAACACCAGTTAAAGGTGGTGAGGTGCCCACAGGTAGAACATCAGTTAAAGGTGGTGAGGTGCCCACAGGTAGAACATCAGTTAAAGGTGGTGAGGTGCCCACAGGTAGAACACCAGTTAAAGGTGCCCACAGGTAGAACACCAGTTAAAGGTGGGGAGGTGCCCACAGATAGAACATCAATTAAAGGTGGGTGAGGTGCCCACAGGTAGAACATCAGTTAAAGGTGGGTGAGGTGCCCACAGGTAGAACATCAGTTAAAGGTGGTGAGGTGCCCACAGGTAGAACACCAGTTAAAGGTGGTGAGGTGCCCACAGGTAGAACATCAGTTAAAGGTGGATGAGGTGCCCACAGGTAGAACATCAGTTAAAGGTGGATGAGGTGCCCACAGGTAGAACACCAGTTAAAGGTGGTGAGGTGCCCAGAGGTAGAACACCAGTTAAAGGTGGTGAGGTGCCCACAGGTAGAACACCAGTTAAAGGTGGTGAGGTGCCCACAGGTAGAACACCAGTTAAAGGTGGTGAGGTGCCCACAGGTAGAACACCAGTTAAAGGTGGTGAGGTGCCCACAGGTAGAACACCAGTTAAAGGTGGTGAGGTGCCCACAGGTAGAACACCAGTTAAAGGTGCCCACAGGTAGAACACCAGTTAAAGGTGGTGAGGTGCCCACAGGTAGAACACCAGTTAAAGGTGCCCACAGGTAGAACACTAGTTAAAGGTGGGGAGGTGCCCACAGATAGAACATCAATTAAAGGTGGGTGAGGTGCCCACAGGTAGAACATCAGTTAAAGGTGGGTGAGGTGCCCACAGGTAGAACATCAGTTAAAGGTGGTGAGGTGCCCACAGGTAGAACACCAGTTAAAGGTGGTGAGGTGCTCACAGATAGAACATCAGTTAAAGGTGGATGAGGTGCCCACAGGTAGAACATCAGTTAAAGGTGGATGAGGTGCCCACAGGTAGAACACCAGTTAAAGGTGGTGAGGTGCCCACAGGTAGAACACCAGTTAAAGGTGGTGAGGTGCCCACAGGTAGAACACCAGTTAAAGGTGGTGAGGTGCCCACAGGTAGAACACCAGTTAAAGGTGGTGAGGTGCCCACAGGTAGAACACCAGTTAAAGGTGGTGAGGTGCCCACAGGTAGAACACCAGTTAAAGGTGGTGAGGTGCCCACAGGTAGAACATCAGTTAAAGGTGGTGAGGTGCCCACAGGTAGAACATCAGTTAAAGGTGGTGAGGTGCCCACAGGTAGAACACCAGTTAAAGGTGCCCACAGGTAGAACACCAGTTAAAGGTGGTGAGGTGCCCACAGATAGAACATCAGTTAAAGGTGGGCGAGGTGCCCACAGGTAGAACATCAGTTAAAGGTGGGTGAGGTGCCCACAGGTAGAACACCAGTTAAAGGTGATGAGGTGCCCACAGGTAGAACATCAGTTAAAGGTGGGTGAGGTGCCCACAGGTAGAACATCAGTTAAAGGTGATGAGGTGCCCACAGGTAGAACATCAGTTAAAGGTGCCCACAGGTAGAACACCAGTTAAAGGTGGTGAGGTGCCCACAGATAGAACATCAGTTAAAGGTGGGTGAGGTGCCCACAGGTAGAACATCAGTTAAAGGTGGAGAGGTGTCCACAGGTAGAACATCAGTTAAAGGTGGGTGAGGTGCCCACAGGTAGAACATCAGTTAAAGGTGATGAGGTGCCCACAGATAGAACATCAGTTAAAGGTGGGTGAGGTGCCCACAGGTAGAACATCAGTTAAAGGTGGGTGAGGTGCCCACAGGTAGAACACAAGTTAAAGGTGGGTGAGGTGCCCACAGGTAGAACATCAGTTAAAGGTGGGTGAGGTGCCCACAGGTAGAACACCAGTTAAAGGTGGTGAGGTGTCCACAGGTACAACATCAGTTAAAGGTGATGAGGTGTCCACAGGTAGAACATCAGTTAAAGGTGGGTGAGGTGCCCACAGGTAGAACACAAGTTAAAGGTGGTGAGGTGCCCACAGGTAGAACATCAGTTAAAGGTGATGAGGTGTCCACAGGTAGAACATCAGTTAAAGGTGGGTGAGGTGCCCACAGGTAGAACACCATTTAAACGTGCCCACAGGTAGAACATCAGTTAAAGGTGGTGAGGTGCCCACAGGTAGAACATCAGTTAAAGGTAGGTGAGGTGCCCACAGGTAGAACATCAGTTAAAGGTGGGTGAGGTGTCCACAGGTAGAACATCAGTTAAAGGTGGGTGAGGTGCCCACAGGTAGAACACCAGTTAAAGGTGGTGAGGTGCCCACAGGTAGAACACCAGTTAAAGGTGGTGAGGTGCCCACAGGTAGAACACCAGTTAAAGGTGCCCACAGGTAGAACACCAGTTAAAGGTGGTGAGGTGCCCACAGGTAGAACACCAGTTAAAGGTGGGTGAGGTGCCAACAGGTAGAACATCAGTTAAAGGTGGGTGAGGTGCCCACAGGTAGAACACCAGTTAAAGGTGGGTGAGGTGCCCACAGGTAGAACATCAGTTAAAGGTGATGAGGTGCCCACAGGTAGAACACCAGTTAAAGGTGCCCACAGGTAGAACACCAGTTAAAGGTGATGAGGTGCCCACAGGTAGAACACCAGTTAAAGGTGGGTGAGGTGCCCACAGGTAGAACACCAGTTAAAGGTGGTGAGGTGCCCACAGGTAGAACATCAATTAAAGGTGGTGAGGTGCCCACAGGTAGAACACCAGTTAAAGGTGGTGAGGTGCCCACAGATAGAACATCAGTTAAAGGTGGATGATGTGCCCACAGGTAGAACATCAGTTAAAGGTGGTGTGGTGCCCACAGGTAGAACACCAGTCAAAGGTGCCCACAGGTAGAACACCAGTTAAAGGTGGTGAGGTGCCCACAGGTAGAACATCAGTTAAACGTGGTGAGGTGCCCACAGGTAGAACACCAGTTAAAGGTGGTGAGGTGCCCACAGGTAGAACACCAGTTAAAGGTGGTGAGGTGCCCACAGGTAGAACACCAGTTAAAGGTGGTGAGGTGCCCACAGGTAGAACACCAGTTAAAGGTGCCCACAGGTAGAACACCAGTTAAAGGTGGTGAGGTGCCCACAGGTAGAACACCAGTTAAAGGTGCCCACAGGTAGAACACTAGTTAAAGGTGGGGAGGTGCCCACAGATAGAACATCAATTAAAGGTGGGTGAGGTGCCCACAGGTAGAACATCAGTTAAAGGTGGGTGAGGTGCCCACAGGTAGAACATCAGTTAAAGGTGGTGAGGTGCCCACAGGTAGAACACCAGTTAAAGGTGGTGAGGTGCTCACAGATAGAACATCAGTTAAAGGTGGATGAGGTGCCCACAGGTAGAACATCAGTTAAAGGTGGATGAGGTGCCCACAGGTAGAACACCAGTTAAAGGTGGTGAGGTGCCCACAGGTAGAACACCAGTTAAAGGTGGTGAGGTGCCCACAGGTAGAACACCAGTTAAAGGTGGTGAGGTGCCCACAGGTAGAACACCAGTTAAAGGTGGTGAGGTGCCCACAGGTAGAACACCAGTTAAAGGTGGTGAGGTGCCCACAGGTAGAACACCAGTTAAAGGTGGTGAGGTGCCCACAGGTAGAACATCAGTTAAAGGTGGTGAGGTGCCCACAGGTAGAACATCAGTTAAAGGTGGTGAGGTGCCCACAGGTAGAACACCAGTTAAAGGTGCCCACAGGTAGAACACCAGTTAAAGGTGGTGAGGTGCCCACAGATAGAACATCAGTTAAAGGTGGGCGAGGTGCCCACAGGTAGAACATCAGTTAAAGGTGGGTGAGGTGCCCACAGGTAGAACACCAGTTAAAGGTGATGAGGTGCCCACAGGTAGAACATCAGTTAAAGGTGGGTGAGGTGCCCACAGGTAGAACATCAGTTAAAGGTGATGAGGTGCCCACAGGTAGAACATCAGTTAAAGGTGCCCACAGGTAGAACACCAGTTAAAGGTGGTGAGGTGCCCACAGATAGAACATCAGTTAAAGGTGGGTGAGGTGCCCACAGGTAGAACATCAGTTAAAGGTGGAGAGGTGTCCACAGGTAGAACATCAGTTAAAGGTGGGTGAGGTGCCCACAGGTAGAACATCAGTTAAAGGTGATGAGGTGCCCACAGATAGAACATCAGTTAAAGGTGGGTGAGGTGCCCACAGGTAGAACATCAGTTAAAGGTGGGTGAGGTGCCCACAGGTAGAACACAAGTTAAAGGTGGGTGAGGTGCCCACAGGTAGAACATCAGTTAAAGGTGGGTGAGGTGCCCACAGGTAGAACACCAGTTAAAGGTGGTGAGGTGTCCACAGGTACAACATCAGTTAAAGGTGATGAGGTGTCCACAGGTAGAACATCAGTTAAAGGTGGGTGAGGTGCCCACAGGTAGAACACAAGTTAAAGGTGGTGAGGTGCCCACAGGTAGAACATCAGTTAAAGGTGATGAGGTGTCCACAGGTAGAACATCAGTTAAAGGTGGGTGAGGTGCCCACAGGTAGAACACCATTTAAACGTGCCCACAGGTAGAACATCAGTTAAAGGTGGTGAGGTGCCCACAGGTAGAACATCAGTTAAAGGTAGGTGAGGTGCCCACAGGTAGAACATCAGTTAAAGGTGGGTGAGGTGTCCACAGGTAGAACATCAGTTAAAGGTGGGTGAGGTGCCCACAGGTAGAACACCAGTTAAAGGTGGTGAGGTGCCCACAGGTAGAACACCAGTTAAAGGTGGTGAGGTGCCCACAGGTAGAACACCAGTTAAAGGTGCCCACAGGTAGAACACCAGTTAAAGGTGGTGAGGTGCCCACAGGTAGAACACCAGTTAAAGGTGGGTGAGGTGCCAACAGGTAGAACATCAGTTAAAGGTGGGTGAGGTGCCCACAGGTAGAACACCAGTTAAAGGTGGGTGAGGTGCCCACAGGTAGAACATCAGTTAAAGGTGATGAGGTGCCCACAGGTAGAACACCAGTTAAAGGTGCCCACAGGTAGAACACCAGTTAAAGGTGATGAGGTGCCCACAGGTAGAACACCAGTTAAAGGTGGGTGAGGTGCCCACAGGTAGAACACCAGTTAAAGGTGGTGAGGTGCCCACAGGTAGAACATCAATTAAAGGTGGTGAGGTGCCCACAGGTAGAACACCAGTTAAAGGTGGTGAGGTGCCCACAGATAGAACATCAGTTAAAGGTGGATGATGTGCCCACAGGTAGAACATCAGTTAAAGGTGGTGTGGTGCCCACAGGTAGAACACCAGTCAAAGGTGCCCACAGGTAGAACACCAGTTAAAGGTGGTGAGGTGCCCACAGGTAGAACATCAGTTAAACGTGGTGAGGTGCCCACAGGTAGAACATCAGTTAAAGGTGGTGAGGTAGCCACAGGTAGAACACCAGTTAAAGGTGCCCACAGGTAGAACACCAGTTAAAGGTGGTGAGGTGCCCACAGATAGAACATCAGTTAAAGGTGGGCGAGGTGCCCACAGGTAGAACATCAGTTAAAGGTGGGTGAGGTGCCCACAGGTAGAACACCAGTTAAAGGTGGGTGAGGTGCCCACAGGTAGAACATCAGTTAAAGGTGATGAGGTGCCCACAGGTAGAACATCAGTTAAAGGTGCCCACAGGTAGAACACCAGTTAAAGGTGATGAGGTGCCCACAGATAGAACATCAGTTAAAGGTGGGTGAGGTGCCCACAGGTAGAACATCAGTTAAAGGTGGAGAGGTGTCCACAGGTAGAACATCAGTTAAAGGTCGGTGAGGTGCCCACAGGTAGAACATCAGTTAAAGGTGATGAGGTGCCCACAGATAGAACATCAGTTAAAGGTGGGTGAGGTGCCCACAGGTAGAACATCAGTTAAAGGTGGGTGAGGTGCCCACAGGTAGAACACAAGTTAAAGGTGGGTGAGGTGCCCACAGGTAGAACATCAGTTAAAGGTGGTGAGGTGTCCACAGGTACAACATCAGTTAAAGGTGATGAGGTGTCCACAGGTAGAACATCAGTTAAAGGTGGGTGAGGTGCCCACAGGTAGAACACAAGTTAAAGGTGGTGAGGTGCCCACAGGTAGAACATCAGTTAAAGGTGATGAGGTGTCCACAGGTAGAACATCAGTTAAAGGTGGGTGAGGTGCCCACAGGTAGAACACCATTTAAACGTGCCCACAGGTAGAACATCAGTTAAAGGTGGTGAGGTGCCCACAGGTAGAACATCAGTTAAAGGTAGGTGAGGTGCCCACAGGTAGAACATCAGTTAAAGGTGGGTGAGGTGTCCACAGGTAGAACATCAGTTAAAGGTGGGTGAGGTGCCCACAGGTAGAACACCAGTTAAAGGTGGTGAGGTGCCCACAGGTAGAACACCAGTTAAAGGTGGTGAGGTGCCCACAGGTAGAACACCAGTTAAAGGTGCCCACAGGTAGAACACCAGTTAAAGGTGGTGAGGTGCCCACAGGTAGAACACCAGTTAAAGGTGGGTGAGGTGCCAACAGGTAGAACATCAGTTAAAGGTGGGTGAGGTGCCCACAGGTAGAACACCAGTTAAAGGTGGGTGAGGTGCCCACAGGTAGAACATCAGTTAAAGGTGATGAGGTGCCCACAGGTAGAACACCAGTTAAAGGTGCCCACAGGTAGAACACCAGTTAAAGGTGATGAGGTGCCCACAGGTAGAACACCAGTTAAAGGTGGGTGAGGTGCCCACAGGTAGAACACCAGTTAAAGGTGGTGAGGTGCCCACAGGTAGAACATCAATTAAAGGTGGTGAGGTGCCCACAGGTAGAACACCAGTTAAAGGTGGTGAGGTGCCCACAGATAGAACATCAGTTAAAGGTGGATGATGTGCCCACAGGTAGAACATCAGTTAAAGGTGGTGAGGTGCCCACAGGTAGAACACCAGTCAAAGGTGCCCACAGGTAGAACACCAGTTAAAGGTGGTGAGGTGCCCACAGATAGAACGTCAGTTAAAGGTGGGTGAGGTGCCCACAGGTAGAACATCAGTTAAAGGTGATGAGGTGCCCACAGATAGAACATCAGTTAAAGGTGGGTGAGGTGCCCACAGGTAGAACATCAGTTAAAGGTGGGTGAGGTGCCCACAGGTAGAACACCAGTTAAAGGTGGGTGAGGTGCCCACAGGTAGAACATCAGTTAAAGGTGGGTGAGGTGCCCACAGGTAGAACACCAGTTAAAGGTGGTGAGGTGTCCACAGGTACAACATCAGTTAAAGGTGATGAGGTGTCCACAGGTAGAACATCAGTTAAAGGTGGGTGAGGTGCCCACAGGTAGAACACCAGTTAAAGGTGCCCACAGGTAGAACACCAGTTAAAGGTGGTGAGGTGTCCACAGGTAGAACACCAGTTAAAGGTGGGTGAGGTGCCCACAGGTAGAACATCAGTTAAAGGTGGGTGAGGTGCCCACAGATAGAACATCAGTTAAAGGTGGGTGAGGTGCCCACAGGTAGAACATCAGTTAAAGGTGGGTGAGGTGCCCACAGGTAGAACATCAGTTAAAGGTGGAGAGGTGTCCCCAGGTAGAACATCAGTTAAAGGTGGGTGAGGTGCCCACAGGTAGAACATCAGTTAAAGGTGATGAGGTGCCCACAGATAGAACATCAGTTAAAGGTGGGTAAGGTGCCCACAGGTAGAACATCAGTTAAAGGTGGGTGAGGTGCCCACAGGTAGAACACCAGTTAAAGGTGGATGAGGTGTCCACAGGTAGAACATCAGTTAAAGGTGGTGAGGTGCCCACAGGTAGAACACCAGTTAAAGGTGGTGAGGTGCCCACAGGTAGAACACCAGTTAAAGGTGGTGAGGTGCCCCCAGGTAGAACACCAGTTAAAGGTGGTGAGGTGCCCACAGGTAGAACACCAGTTAAAGGTGGTGAGGTGCCCACAGGTAGAACATCAGTTAAAGGTGGTGAGGTGCCCACAGGTAGAACATCAGTTAAAGGTGGTGAGGTGCCCACAGGTAGAACGCCAGTTAAAGGTGCCCACAGGTAGAACACCAGTTAAAGGTGGGTGAGGTGCCCACAGGTAGAACATCAGTTAAAGGTGGGTGAGGTGCCCACAGGTAGAACACCAGTTAAAGGTGGTGAGGTGTCCACAGGTACAACATCAGTTAAAGGTGATGAGGTGTCCACAGGTAGAACATCAGTTAAAGGTGGGTGAGGTGCCCACAGGTAGAACACCAGTTAAAGGTGGTGAGGTGCCCACAGGTAGAACATCAGTTAAAGGTGATGAGGTGTCCACAGGTAGAACATCAGTTAAAGGTGGGTGAGGTGCCCACAGGTAGAACACCAGTTAAAGGTGCCCACAGGTAGAACATCAGTTAAAGGTGGTGAGGTGCCCACAGGTAGAACATCAGTTAAAGGTAGGTGAGGTGCCCACAGGTAGAACATCAGTTAAAGGTGGGTGAGGTGTCCACAGGTAGAACATCAGTTAAAGGTGGGTGAGGTGCCCACAGGTAGAACACCAGTTAAAGGTGGTGAGGTGCCCACAGGTAGAACACCAGTTAAAGGTGGTGAGGTGCCCACAGGTAGAACACCAGTTAAAGGTGCCCACAGGTAGAACACCAGTTAAAGGTGGTGAGGTGCCCACAGGTAGAACACCAGTTAAAGGTGGGTGAGGTGCCCACAGGTAGAACATCAGTTAAAGGTGATGAGGTGCCCACAGGTAGAACACCAGTTAAAGGTGCCCACAGGTAGAACACCAGTTAAAGGTGATGAGGTGCCCACAGGTAGAACACCAGTTAAAGGTGGGTGAGGTGCCCACAGGTAGAACACCAGTTAAAGGTGGTGAGGTGCCCACAGGTAGAACATCAATTAAAGGTGGTGAGGTGCCCACAGGTAGAACACACGTTAAAGGTGGTGAGGTGCCCACAGATAGAACATCAGTTAAAGGTGGATGATGTGCCCACAGGTAGAACATCAGTTAAAGGTGGTGAGGTGCCCACAGGTAGAACACCAGTCAAAGGTGCCCACAGGTAGAACACCAGTTAAAGGTGGTGAGGTGCCCACAGGTAGAACATCAGTTAAACGTGGTGAGGTGCCCACAGGTAGAACATCAGTTAAAGGTGGTGAGGTGCCCACAGGTAGAACACCAGTTAAAGGTGCCCACAGGTAGAACACCAGTTAAAGGTGGTGAGGTGCCCACAGATAGAACATCAGTTAAAGGTGGGCGAGGTGCCCACAGGTAGAACATCAGTTAAAGGTGGGTGAGGTGCCCACAGGTAGAACACCAGTTAAAGGTGGGTGAGGTGCCCACAGGTAGAACATCAGTTAAAGGTGATGAGGTGCCCACAGGTAGAACATCAGTTAAAGGTGCCCACAGGTAGAACACCAGTTAAAGGTGATGAGGTGCCCACAGATAGAACATCAGTTAAAGGTGGGTGAGGTGCCCACAGGTAGAACATCAGTTAAAGGTGGAGAGGTGTCCACAGGTAGAACATCAGTTAAAGGTGGGTGAGGTGCCCACAGGTAGAACATCAGTTAAAGGTGATGAGGTGCCCACAGATAGAACATCAGTTAAAGGTGGGTGAGGTGCCCACAGGTAGAACATCAGTTAAAGGTGGGTGAGGTGCCCACAGGTAGAACACAAGTTAAAGGTGGGTGAGGTGCCCACAGGTAGAACATCAGTTAAAGGTGGGTGAGGTGCCCACGGGTAGAACACCAGTTAAAGGTGGTGAGGTGTCCACAGGTACAACATCAGTTAAAGGTGATGAGGTGTCCACAGGTAGAACATCAGTTAAAGGTGGGTGAGGTGCCCACAGGTAGAACACAAGTTAAAGGTGGTGAGGTGCCCACAGGTAGAACATCAGTTAAAGGTGATGAGGTGTCCACAGGTAGAACATCAGTTAAAGGTGGGTGAGGTGCCCACAGGTAGAACACCATTTAAACGTGCCCACAGGTAGAACATCAGTTAAAGGTGGTGAGGTGCCCACAGGTAGAACATCAGTTAAAGGTAGGTGAGGTGCCCACAGGTAGAACATCAGTTAAAGGTGGGTGAGGTGTCCACAGGTAGAACATCAGTTAAAGGTGGGTGAGGTGCCCACAGGTAGAACACCAGTTAAAGGTGGTGAGGTGCCCACAGGTAGAACACCAGTTAAAGGTGGTGAGGTGCCCACAGGTAGAACACCAGTTAAAGGTGCCCACAGGTAGAACACCAGTTAAAGGTGGTGAGGTGCCCACAGGTAGAACACCAGTTAAAGGTGGGTGAGGTGCCAACAGGTAGAACATCAGTTAAAGGTGGGTGAGGTGCCCACAGGTAGAACACCAGTTAAAGGTGGGTGAGGTGCCCACAGGTAGAACATCAGTTAAAGGTGATGAGGTGCCCACAGGTAGAACACCAGTTAAAGGTGCCCACAGGTAGAACACCAGTTAAAGGTGATGAGGTGCCCACAGGTAGAACACCAGTTAAAGGTGGGTGAGGTGCCCACAGGTAGAACACCAGTTAAAGGTGGTGAGGTGCCCACAGGTAGAACATCAATTAAAGGTGGTGAGGTGCCCACAGGTAGAACACCAGTTAAAGGTGGTGAGGTGCCCACAGATAGAACATCAGTTAAAGGTGGATGATGTGCCCACAGGTAGAACATCAGTTAAAGGTGGTGAGGTGCCCACAGGTAGAACACCAGTCAAAGGTGCCCACAGGTAGAACACCAGTTAAAGGTGGTGAGGTGCCCACAGATAGAACGTCAGTTAAAGGTGGGTGAGGTGCCCACAGGTAGAACATCAGTTAAAGGTGATGAGGTGCCCACAGATAGAACATCAGTTAAAGGTGGGTGAGGTGCCCACAGGTAGAACATCAGTTAAAGGTGGGTGAGGTGCCCACAGGTAGAACACCAGTTAAAGGTGGGTGAGGTGCCCACAGGTAGAACATCAGTTAAAGGTGGGTGAGGTGCCCACAGGTAGAACACCAGTTAAAGGTGGTGAGGTGTCCACAGGTACAACATCAGTTAAAGGTGATGAGGTGTCCACAGGTAGAACATCAGTTAAAGGTGGGTGAGGTGCCCACAGGTAGAACACCAGTTAAAGGTGCCCACAGGTAGAACACCAGTTAAAGGTGGTGAGGTGTCCACAGGTAGAACACCAGTTAAAGGTGGTGAGGTGCCCACAGGTAGAACATCAATTAAAGGTGGTGAGGTGCCCACAGGTAGAACACACGTTAAAGGTGGTGAGGTGCCCACAGATAGAACATCAGTTAAAGGTGGATGATGTGCCCACAGGTAGAACATCAGTTAAAGGTGGTGAGGTGCCCACAGGTAGAACACCAGTCAAAGGTGCCCACAGGTAGAACACCAGTTAAAGGTGGTGAGGTGCCCACAGGTAGAACATCAGTTAAACGTGGTGAGGTGCCCACAGGTAGAACATCAGTTAAAGGTGGTGAGGTGCCCACAGGTAGAACACCAGTTAAAGGTGCCCACAGGTAGAACACCAGTTAAAGGTGGTGAGGTGCCCACAGATAGAACATCAGTTAAAGGTGGGCGAGGTGCCCACAGGTAGAACATCAGTTAAAGGTGGGTGAGGTGCCCACAGGTAGAACACCAGTTAAAGGTGGGTGAGGTGCCCACAGGTAGAACATCAGTTAAAGGTGATGAGGTGCCCACAGGTAGAACATCAGTTAAAGGTGCCCACAGGTAGAACACCAGTTAAAGGTGATGAGGTGCCCACAGATAGAACATCAGTTAAAGGTGGGTGAGGTGCCCACAGGTAGAACATCAGTTAAAGGTGGAGAGGTGTCCACAGGTAGAACATCAGTTAAAGGTGGGTGAGGTGCCCACAGGTAGAACATCAGTTAAAGGTGATGAGGTGCCCACAGATAGAACATCAGTTAAAGGTGGGTGAGGTGCCCACAGGTAGAACATCAGTTAAAGGTGGGTGAGGTGCCCACAGGTAGAACACAAGTTAAAGGTGGGTGAGGTGCCCACAGGTAGAACATCAGTTAAAGGTGGGTGAGGTGCCCACGGGTAGAACACCAGTTAAAGGTGGTGAGGTGTCCACAGGTACAACATCAGTTAAAGGTGATGAGGTGTCCACAGGTAGAACATCAGTTAAAGGTGGGTGAGGTGCCCACAGGTAGAACACAAGTTAAAGGTGGTGAGGTGCCCACAGGTAGAACATCAGTTAAAGGTGATGAGGTGTCCACAGGTAGAACATCAGTTAAAGGTGGGTGAGGTGCCCACAGGTAGAACACCATTTAAACGTGCCCACAGGTAGAACATCAGTTAAAGGTGGTGAGGTGCCCACAGGTAGAACATCAGTTAAAGGTAGGTGAGGTG
This sequence comes from Oncorhynchus mykiss, assembly GCF_057628025.1. Classification (NCBI taxonomy): domain Eukaryota; kingdom Metazoa; phylum Chordata; class Actinopteri; order Salmoniformes; family Salmonidae; genus Oncorhynchus; species Oncorhynchus mykiss. The sequence continues at coordinate 70,792,653 of NC_143030.1, read as the reverse complement.
CCCACAGGTAGAACATCAGTTAAAGGTGGGTGAGGTGTCCACAGGTAGAACATCAGTTAAAGGTGGGTGAGGTGCCCACAGGTAGAACACCAGTTAAAGGTGGTGAGGTGCCCACAGGTAGAACACCAGTTAAAGGTGGTGAGGTGCCCACAGGTAGAACACCAGTTAAAGGTGCCCACAGGTAGAACACCAGTTAAAGGTGGTGAGGTGCCCACAGGTAGAACACCAGTTAAAGGTGGGTGAGGTGCCAACAGGTAGAACATCAGTTAAAGGTGGGTGAGGTGCCCACAGGTAGAACACCAGTTAAAGGTGGGTGAGGTGCCCACAGGTAGAACATCAGTTAAAGGTGATGAGGTGCCCACAGGTAGAACACCAGTTAAAGGTGCCCACAGGTAGAACACCAGTTAAAGGTGATGAGGTGCCCACAGGTAGAACACCAGTTAAAGGTGGGTGAGGTGCCCACAGGTAGAACACCAGTTAAAGGTGGTGAGGTGCCCACAGGTAGAACATCAATTAAAGGTGGTGAGGTGCCCACAGGTAGAACACCAGTTAAAGGTGGTGAGGTGCCCACAGATAGAACATCAGTTAAAGGTGGATGATGTGCCCACAGGTAGAACATCAGTTAAAGGTGGTGAGGTGCCCACAGGTAGAACACCAGTCAAAGGTGCCCACAGGTAGAACACCAGTTAAAGGTGGTGAGGTGCCCACAGATAGAACGTCAGTTAAAGGTGGGTGAGGTGCCCACAGGTAGAACATCAGTTAAAGGTGATGAGGTGCCCACAGATAGAACATCAGTTAAAGGTGGGTGAGGTGCCCACAGGTAGAACATCAGTTAAAGGTGGGTGAGGTGCCCACAGGTAGAACACCAGTTAAAGGTGGGTGAGGTGCCCACAGGTAGAACATCAGTTAAAGGTGGGTGAGGTGCCCACAGGTAGAACACCAGTTAAAGGTGGTGAGGTGTCCACAGGTACAACATCAGTTAAAGGTGATGAGGTGTCCACAGGTAGAACATCAGTTAAAGGTGGGTGAGGTGCCCACAGGTAGAACACCAGTTAAAGGTGCCCACAGGTAGAACACCAGTTAAAGGTGGTGAGGTGTCCACAGGTAGAACACCAGTTAAAGGTGGGTGAGGTGCCCACAGGTAGAACATCAGTTAAAGGTGGGTGAGGTGCCCACAGATAGAACATCAGTTAAAGGTGGGTGAGGTGCCCACAGGTAGAACATCAGTTAAAGGTGGGTGAGGTGCCCACAGGTAGAACATCAGTTAAAGGTGGAGAGGTGTCCCCAGGTAGAACATCAGTTAAAGGTGGGTGAGGTGCCCACAGGTAGAACATCAGTTAAAGGTGATGAGGTGCCCACAGATAGAACATCAGTTAAAGGTGGGTAAGGTGCCCACAGGTAGAACATCAGTTAAAGGTGGGTGAGGTGCCCACAGGTAGAACACCAGTTAAAGGTGGATGAGGTGTCCACAGGTAGAACATCAGTTAAAGGTGGTGAGGTGCCCACAGGTAGAACACCAGTTAAAGGTGGTGAGGTGCCCACAGGTAGAACACCAGTTAAAGGTGGTGAGGTGCCCCCAGGTAGAACACCAGTTAAAGGTGGTGAGGTGCCCACAGGTAGAACACCAGTTAAAGGTGGTGAGGTGCCCACAGGTAGAACATCAGTTAAAGGTGGTGAGGTGCCCACAGGTAGAACATCAGTTAAAGGTGGTGAGGTGCCCACAGGTAGAACGCCAGTTAAAGGTGCCCACAGGTAGAACACCAGTTAAAGGTGGGTGAGGTGCCCACAGGTAGAACATCAGTTAAAGGTGGGTGAGGTGCCCACAGGTAGAACACCAGTTAAAGGTGGTGAGGTGTCCACAGGTACAACATCAGTTAAAGGTGATGAGGTGTCCACAGGTAGAACATCAGTTAAAGGTGGGTGAGGTGCCCACAGGTAGAACACCAGTTAAAGGTGGTGAGGTGCCCACAGGTAGAACATCAGTTAAAGGTGATGAGGTGTCCACAGGTAGAACATCAGTTAAAGGTGGGTGAGGTGCCCACAGGTAGAACACCAGTTAAAGGTGCCCACAGGTAGAACATCAGTTAAAGGTGGTGAGGTGCCCACAGGTAGAACATCAGTTAAAGGTAGGTGAGGTGCCCACAGGTAGAACATCAGTTAAAGGTGGGTGAGGTGTCCACAGGTAGAACATCAGTTAAAGGTGGGTGAGGTGCCCACAGGTAGAACACCAGTTAAAGGTGGTGAGGTGCCCACAGGTAGAACACCAGTTAAAGGTGGTGAGGTGCCCACAGGTAGAACACCAGTTAAAGGTGCCCACAGGTAGAACACCAGTTAAAGGTGGTGAGGTGCCCACAGGTAGAACACCAGTTAAAGGTGGGTGAGGTGCCCACAGGTAGAACATCAGTTAAAGGTGGGTGAGGTGCCCACAGGTAGAACATCAGTTAAAGGTGGGTGAGGTGCCCACAGGTAGGACATCAGTTAAAGGTAGTGAGGTGCCCACAGGTAGAACACCAGTTAAAGGTGCCCACAGGTAGAACACCAGTTAAAGGTGGTGAGGTTCCCACAGGTAGAACACCAGTTAAAGGTGGGCGAGGTGCCCACAGGTAGAACACCAGTTAAAGGTGGTGAGGTGCCCACAGGTAGAACACCAGTTAAAGTTGCCCACAGGTAGAACACCAGTTAAAGGTGGTGAGGTGCCCACAGGTGAACACCAGTTAAAGGTGGTGAGGTGCCCACAGGTAGAACATCAGTTAAAGGTGGTGAGGTGCCCACAGGTAGAACATCAGTTAAAGGTGGGTGAGGTGCCCACAGGTAGAACACCAGTTAAAGGTGCCCACAGGTAGAACACCAGTTAAAGGTAGGTGAGGTGTCCACAGGTAGAACATCAGTTAAAGGTGTTGAGGTGCCCACAGGTAGAACATCAGTTAAAGGTGGTGAGGTGCCCACAGGTAGAACATCAGTTAAAGGTGGGTGAGGTGCCCACAGGTAGAACATCAGTTAAAGGTGCCCACAGGTAGAACATCAGTTAAAGGTGCCCACAGGTAGAACATCAGTTAAAGGTGGGTGAGGTGCCCACAGGTGAACACCAGTTAAAGGTGGTGAGGTGCCCACAGGTAGAACATCAGTTAAAGGTGGATGAGGTGCCCACAGGTAGAACATCAGTTAAAGGTGGTGAGGTGCCCACAGGTAGAACACCAGTTAAAGGTGGGTGAGGTGCCCACAGGTAGAACACCAGTTAAAGGTGGGTGAGGTGCCCACAGGTAGAACACCAGTTAAAGGTGGGTGAGGTGCCCACAGGTAGAACACCAGTTAAAGGTGGTGAGGTGCCCACAGGTAGAACATCAGTTAAAGGTGGGTGAGGTGCCCACAGGTAGAACACCAGTTAAAGGTGGTGAGGTGCCCACAGGTAGAACACCAGTTAAAGGTGGGTGAGGTGCCCACCGGTAGAACACCAGTTAAAGGTGGTGAGGTGCCCACAGGTAGAACACCAGTTAAAGGTGGGTGAGGTGCCCACAGGTAGAACACCAGTTAAAGGTGGGTGAGGTGCCCACAGGTAGAACATCAGTTAAAGGTGGGTGAGGTGCCCACAGGTAGAACACCAGTTAAAGGTGGGTGAGGTGCCCACAGGTAGAACACCAGTTAAAGGTGGTGAGGTGCCCACAGGTAGAACATCAGTTAAAGGTGGGTGAGGTGCCCACAGGTAGAACACCAGTTAAAGGTGGTGAGGTGCCCACAGGTAGAACACCAGTTAAAGGTGTCCACAGGTAGAACACCAGTTAAAGGTGGGTGAGGTACCCACAGGTAGAACACCAGTTAAAGGTGGTGAGGTACCCACAGGTAGAACACCAGTTAAAGGTGGTGAGGTGCCCACAGGTAGAACACCAGTTAAAGGTGGATGAGGTGTCCACAGGTAGAACACAAGTTAAAGGTGGATGAGGTGTCCACAGGTAGAACATCAGTTAAAGGTAGGTGAGGTGCCCACAGGTAGAACACCAGTTAAAGGTGGTGAGGTGTCCACAGGTGGGTGATTTTACTTGTTTGAACAAAATAAAAATAAAAACTACTGTACTGCATTTGTACTTGCAGGAAATAAAGAAGAAAAAAGAAAGGCATATTGTCTATATTTGACACTGGGGAGGTGATGGTGACACTGATGATCAGAAAAGATGGTAGCCTACTGCTCTTCCATCTGGTGTGTCAACAGGGTGGTCAGGATTGTTCACTGGTTGAGTAGGACATTGTTCTCTAATTGTGGCAATGTTGTGGAGAATCACACAAGCCCCAATAATGTCACATGCCCCTTCTGGGGTGACCCTGACCCTACAAAGGCACTGCAACCGGGCCCTGAGCATCTCGATGGTCATCGCTACCCTGGCTCGTGTCCTGCAGTGAGCCAAGTTATAATGTTGCTGCAGGCCGGGCTCAGGGTTAGCAAATAGGGCTGGTCGGGGTACCCTCTGTCACCGAGCAGGTAACCATCGGACTCTCCTGTGATAATACAAGGATTCAGTTGCAGTAAGAGGAAACAAAATATTGATTATAATAGGATATAGCTATATATATATATATATAAACTCACCACAAGCAAATCTAGCGCTCAGTGTACACTCACAAAGAATGTGCTAGTCATGCACAGACCCAGGCCACTTTGCTTCCATGTTGCTGATGATGTGGGCTGCATCACATGATCTTCTCAGTGCAGAACAGTAATTAGCTGTATTGTGAAGTATCTTTCATTTGGAATGCTAAATGATAATATTTAGGCCTACCTGCACAGTAATGCTGTGGAAAGACTTCCTATTCACATAATCTCCTTCATTTACTGAAGGAGCTGTGATAGGAATATGAGTGCCATGTATGCAGCCAATCACACCTGGAAACCCTAAAATATATCAAATTAACTGATTAGTGCTTCAAGTCTCAAAGCTTCATACTAAATAAATTATTGCTTAGACTGATACCTGTAATTTTATGGAATTCTTCTTTGAGTCTTGAGGCTCTGTAACTTGGGAACACCACAAGTGTACAGTAAACTTTCAGTGCAAGAGTCACATTTCTGACAGCCCGACAGACGATTGCCTTGGAAATATGCTCAGTGACCGATGTTATATAGAAAACTGATATTGGCGAAAAAAGGAAGTGCAACACAAAGAATTTGTTCCGAACTGAGAGCATGCCCACGATGTGTCATATGAATGATATGAGGGCTGGGAATATTGTTCCGGTGAATGATCGATTGTGCAGAAAAACGGAAACACTCAAACAGATAATCATCAGGGAATGATAAAACATCCAAGCGGGATCTGATCACCCTCTCCCGACTGAGATTTCTGCGGAGTATTTGTGCTTCAATATCAACTGGCTCTTCAAGAAAAGGACACGCCATGTCTGACACCTCCTTCAGTCTGCATGCTTCAGCTAAAGAAGAGGAGAAACTAGTTGAAGAAAACCTGCCCGCGAGCAGGTTAGCTTCACGTATTGTGTTGCCATAGTAACCGACTCAGCGTTAAACTGAACTGGTTTTGTGAAACCGAAAACGCAGAGTTTCCTTCAACTCTGAGTCGACTAACTCTTGAGTTCACTAAACCCGCTTTATTAAACAGGGCCCAGATGTATGTCCTTGAACCGATTACTTTAAAATCACACACAGACGAAGGATAAGGATAATTTTGTTGCAAATTGCAGCCTGCAGTACCTCGGTCGGCCTTCAACTTGAGATACTCAATACTGAGCTAGCCTGCAATGTCCCTTCCTAGAGTAGCTGAATGGAAACATGGAATGTTTCCAAAAATTCCTCCACAGACAGCTGAGAGAACATAGAACATATTTTACTCCTCCATGTGATAATAACGGCGACACGCAAATGACACTTCCACTTCCTTTGACAATAAACATAAACACAAATAGACAAAAAGGGACAACTTAACATTTACATACAGTTGAAGTCGGAAGTTTACATACACTTAGGTTGGAGTCATTAAAACTCGTTTTTCCAACACTCCACAAATATCTTGTTAAAAATCTATAGTTTTGGCAAGTCGGTTAGGACATCTACTTTGTGTATAACACAAGTAATTTTTCCAACAATTGTTTACAGACATATTATTTCACTTATAATTCACTGTATCACAATTCCAGTGGGTCAGAAGTTTACATATTCTAAATTGGCTGTGCCTTTAAACAGCTTGGAAAATTCCAGAAAATTATGTCATGGCTTTAGGAGCTTCTGAAAGGCTAATTGACATAATTTGTGTCAAATGGAGGTGTACCCCTAGATGTATTTGCAGACTCTGAGGCCTTTCAGAACAGGTGTATATATACTGAGATCATGTGACAGATCATGTGACACTTAGATTGCACACAGGTGGACTTTATTTACAGTTGAAGTCAGAAGTTTACATACCCATTAGCCAACTACATTTAAATTCAGTTTTTCACAATTCCTGACATTTAATCCTAGTAAAAAGTCCTTGTCTTAAGACAGTTAGGATAACCACTTTCTTTTAAGAATTTGAAATGTCCAAATAATAGAAGAGAGAATGATTTATTTCAGCTTTTATTTCTTTCATCACATTCCCAGTGGTTCAGAAGTTTACATACACTCAATTAGTATTTGGTAGCATTGCCTTTACATTGTTTAACTTGGATCAAACATTTTGGGTAGCCTTCCACAAGTTTCCCACAATAAGTTGAGTGAATTTTGGCCCATTCCTCCTGACAGAGCTGGTGTAACTGAGTCAGGTTTGTAGGTCTCCTTGCTCGCACACACTTTTTCAGTTCTGCCCACAAATGTTCTATAGGATATGAGTCAGGGCTTTGTGATGGCCACTCCAATACCTTGACTTTGTTGTCCTTAAGCCATTTTGCCTTTGGAAGTATGCTTGGGGTCATTGTCCATTTGGAAGACCCATTTGCGAACAAGCTTTAACTTCCTGACTGATGTCTTGAGATGTTGCTTCAATATATCCACATAATTTTCCTCCCTCATGATGCCATCTATTTTGTGAAGTGCACCCGTCCCTCCTGCAGCAAAGCACCCCCACAACATGATGCTGTAAACTCTGTGCTTACCGGTTGGGATGGTGTTCTTTTTCTTCCAAACATAACGATGGTCATTATGGCCAAACATTTCTATTTTTGTTTCATCAGACCAGAGGACATTTCTCCAAAAAGTACGATCTTTGTCCCCATGTGCAGTTGCAAACCATAGTCTAGTTTTTTTTATGGCGGTTTTGGAGCAGTGGCTTCTTCCTTGCTGAGTGGCCTTTCAGGTTATGTCGATATAGGACTGGTTTTACTGTGGATATAGACACTTTTGTACCTGTTTCCTCCAGCATCTTCACAAGGTACTTTGCTGTTGTTCTGGGATTGATTTGCACTTTTCGCACCAAAATACATTAATCTCTAGGAGACAGAACGCATCTCCTTACTGATTGGTATGATGGCTGCGTGGTCCCATGGTGTTTATACTTGCGTACTATTGTTTGTACAGATGAATGTGGTACCTTCAGGCGTTTGGATATCGCTCCCAAGGATGAACCAGACTTGTGGAGGTCTACCTTTTTTTTCCTGAGGTCTTGGCTGATTTAAAAAATATTTTTTATATGATATTAAATAAAGAGCAATTGATTTTGAAGGTAAGCAAGGGGCACCACTAAGCAAGTGGCACCATGAAGACCAAGGATCTCTCCAAACAGGTCAGGGACAAAGTTGTGTAGAAGTACAGATCAGGGTTGGGTTATAAAAAAAATATCTGAAACTTTGAACATCCCATGGAGCACCATTAAATTCATTATAAAAAAATTGAAAGAATATGGCACAACAACAAACATGCCAAGAGAGGGCCGCCCACCAAAAATCACGGACCAGGCAAGGAGGGCATTAATCAGAGAGGCAACAAAGAAACCAAAGATGACCCTGAAGGAGCTGCAAAGCTCCACAGCAGAGATTGGAGTATCTGTCCATAGGACCACTTTAAGCTGTACACTCCACAGAGCTGGGCTTTACGGAAGAGTGGCCAGAAAAAAGCCATTGCTTAAAGTGTTCACCAAAAGGCATGTGGGAGACTCCACAAACATATGGAAGATGGTACTCTGGTCAGATGAGACTAAAATTGAGCTTTTTGACCATCAAGATAAATGCTTTGTCTGGCGCAAACCCAACACCTCTCATCACCTCGAGAACACCAACCCCCCCTTGAAGTATGGTGGTGGCAGCATCATGCTGTGGGGATATTTTTCATCAGCAGGGACTGGGAAACTGGTCAGAATTGAAGGAATGATGGATGGCGCTAAATACAGGGAAATTCTTGAGGGAAACCTGTTTCAGTCTTCCAGAGATTTGAGACCGGGATGGAGGTTCAATATGCTTAGGACAATGATCCTAAGCATATTGCTAAAGCAACACTCAAGATGTTTATGGGGAAACATTTAAATGTCTGGGGAATGGCCTAGTCAAAGCCCAGACCTCAATCCAAATGAGAATCTGTGATATGACTTAAAGATTGCTGTATACCAGCATAACCCATCCAACTTGAAGGAGATGGAGCTGTTTTGCCTTGAAGAATGGGCAAAAATCCCAGTGGCTGGATGTGCCAAGCTTATAGAGAAATATCCCAAGAGACTTGCAGCTGTAATTGCTGCAAAAGGTGGCTCTACAAAGTATTGACTTTGGGGGGATGCATAGTTAGGCATGCTGAAGTTTTCAGTTTTTTTGTCTTATTTCTTGCTTGTTTCACAATTTTTTTTAAATGCATCTTCAAAGTGGTAGGAATGTTGTGTAAATCAAATGATACAAACCCACAAAAAATCAATTTTAATTCCAGGTTGTAAGGCAACAAAATAGGAAAAATGCCAAGGGGGTGAATACTTTCGAAAGCCACTGTAAGATACTATTGATGTGGCTGCCTTTGGGGCAGTTACAATAACGTTACAATAGCATACATACATTCCCGTCATATAGTGTTGATGTTGCTGGTTGGCTCTATTTGTCATATATCGATGAGCATGCCCTTCTGTGCCCACCTCATACTATGTAAATGTATTGCGTTTCAGCTGTTATCAGTGAATGAGGCAGCTTTATGGAGGAGATAACAATTAACTTCACGTAACCCTGGCAACAAGATGGAAGATTCCCAGAATGTGTTTATACAGATCCAGGAAGACTGTCAGATTCTGCTCAGATGACAGAAGCCTCTATTGAAATAAATTATTTTCCTAGACCCTTGTCAACCTTGCAATGCCAATGACGTGGCACATAGCTGGTTTCACTAAAAAGGATCTACAGTCAGCCCGTTATTCGAGTTGTGAAATGTACCAAATATATGAATTAACATACTTTACAGGGGGTTGTAACATGACTAGTATACTTCATTTGAACATCAGAGCAGCTCACAGAACATACATTGTGTATGGGGTAGTCTTGGTGGTGTTTGCTGCCATCTTCTGGTAGAACACCTATGGATTGGGAATGCTTCACTCTTCACAGTATAACTTATTAAGTACATTCACACAGTTAATTACTTTTAATTCAAATATGTTGACAATTACCTGCCTCCTTTTTTATCAGCAATTGCATCACCCTAATGATTGACAATGAATGCACTAGTAGTAGCCTAAAGTGCTGCATTAGCAACCACATCACACATGGTTGATACACAAATATTTATGCTCGTTTTTGGTGGCTGAATAAATCAGCTGTTTCTCACATTATTACGTATCTATGTTTTCGGCAATCACTGGCTGATGATCAGGTTATCTGTTGTATTTTCGGCCGGTATCCCAATCGTCACTAGTTACCACAGCCCCAAAGTCTTAAACCCGGTATATTTCTACTTTACTTTATTGAGTTTATTTGTACAAGGACAGTGCACATTAATTCACGTTTCAGTAAAAGTGCCGGTTTTAGCCAGCCGGCTAATTTTAAACCCCATGTCCCTCGGCAAGCTATTTAAATCATTACAATAACAATACAAACAAACAATGAGCAGTGAGCACATGCAGAGCAACCCGTGGCATGCAGACTGACAGCAATAGCACAAAAAGCAACACAACAAAATCCCCAAAACAGTATTTACACACCTCACAAGCTACACACAAAATCTGATTTGAAACCTAGCCCAACCCCTAACCACACTGCTAAGCTTATACCAAACCCTAACCTTAAATCAAGACCAAAAAGCACATATTTGTTTTTATGAATTTTTAGTCCCTTTGATTTTGTGGCTGTGGTAACTAGTGGAAACACTGTATCCCAGTATGGGCCCGGAAGTTGTCTGGGATTCCCGGTTTCCACTAGATAACACAGCCACAAAGGCTATATCGTAAAATTGTATGAAAATAAAAATGTGCTTTTTATTCTTAATTTAAGGTTAGGGTTAGGCATAAGGTTACTATGTGGTTACGGTTATGTTTAAAATCTGATTTAAGAAGATATATTGTAGAAATAGGCGGGATGTATGACTTTGTGGCTGTGTTATCTAGTGACGGCCGGGATTCCCAGGTAAAAGAAGATTCCGGATATGCTGCCATCGTCAAAGATATCAACAAACAGATATTCTGACATTTAAAAAAGACAAAATAGTATTTCACCGGGTAAGGAAGAGAGTGATGAATTTGCTAACAACGAAGGTATGACATGAAAAGTGACATTTTGGCAAGGATGTGTTTCGGACTAGTTTAGATGTATGGCATTTTGTTGGGTGGTGGGTGCCATAGCAACGGCTCAGAAGAAACAGTATTCTGCTAGCTTGACGTGTCATTTTCGGATGGGGAAGTTCCCGTCTAAGGAGACAAATGTCTCCCATGAAGATGATTGGCACACCGCAGCGGCGGTACAGGCGCCTGTTGCTTCTGTACCGCCCCTGCTCATAGCTGCGGGAAGTAGCGGTGCTGCGGGTTAAATTGAAATAATTTTGCCAAAATGTCCTTATTAAAAATAATTGCCCCCAAAATGGTATTACTCCTGTCTGAACAGACATACATTTAAAAAAATCTAAACACTACACCAGAGAGCATAATTTATATACAGAGGATCAATAGCGTCTAGCTTCTTGGATAAGGGCTTGTAAGTAAGCATTTCACTGTAAGGTCTACTACGCCTGTTGTATTCGGAGAATGTAACAAATACAATTTGATTTGATTTGATTCTAAAGAAATTACCCGTGGGTTAAGTTTTATCACAAGCACTTACTGTCAGGAAGGCCGATTCTGAGCAAACAGCACTGTTTTTCAAAGTAGGTTATCTTGGGAAATTGGCACAAGCTCATTGGTCATCACAGGTGAGTAGCCTATGCTTCATCTTCATCATTGAGTGAGTCAGTGTCACTGGAAAGTTAATTTTATAGACTAGTGCAGCCTATACTATACTACGTATGTATGTATGTACAGTGCCTTGCGAAAGTATTCGGCCCCCTTGAACTTTGCGACCTTTTGCCACATTTCAGGCTTCAAACATAAAGATATAAAACTGTATTTTTTTGTGAAGAATCAACAACAAGTGGGACACAATCATGAAGTGGAACGACATTTATTGGATATTTCAAACTTTTTTAACAAATCAAAAACTGAAAAATTGGGCGTGCAAAATTATTCAGCCCCTTTACTTTCAGTGCAGCAAACTCTCTCCAGAAGTTCAGTGAGGATCTCTGAATGATCCAATGTTGACCTAAATGACTAATGATGATAAATACAATCCACCTGTGTGTAATCAAGTCTCCGTATAAATGCACCTGCACTGTGATAGTCTCAGAGGTCCGTTAAAAGCGCAGAGAGCATCATGAAGAACAAGGAACACACCAGGCAGGTCCGAGATACTGTTGTGAAGAAGTTTAAAGCCGGATTTGGATACAAAAACATTTCCCAAGCTTTAAACATCCCAAGGAGCACTGTGCAAGCGATAATATTGAAATGGAAGGAGTATCAGACCACTGCAAATCTACCAAGACCTGGCCGTCCCTCTAAACTTTCAGCTCATACAAGGAGAAGACTGATCAGAGATGCAGCCAAGAGGCCCATGATCACTCTGGATGAACTGCAGAGATCTACAGCTGAGGTGGGAGACTCTGTCCATAGGACAACAATCAGTCGTATATTGCACAAATCTGGCCTTGGAAGAGTGGCAAGAAGAAAGCCATTTCTTAAAGATATCCATAAAAAGTGTTGTTTAAAGTTTGCCACAAGCCACCTGGGAGACACACCAAACATGTGGAAGAAGGTGCTCTGGTCAGATGAAACCAAAATTAAACTTTTTGGCAACAATGCAAAACATTATGTTTGGCGTAAAAGCAACACAGCTCATCACCCTGAACACACCATACCCACTGTCAAACATGGTGGTGGCAGCATCATGGTTTGGGCCTGCTTTTCTTCAGCAGGGACAGGGAAGATGGTTAAAATTGATGGGAAGATGGATGGAGCCAAATACAGGACCATTCTGGAAGAACCTGATGGAGTCTGCAAAAGACCTGAGACTGGGACGGAGATTTGTCTTCCAACAAGACAGTGATCCAAAACATAAAGCAAAATCTACAATGGAATGGTTCAAAAATAAACATATCCAGGTGTTAGAATGGCCAAGTCAAAGTCCAGACCTGAATCCAATCGAGAATCTGTGGAAATAACTGAAAACTGCTGTTCACAAATGCTCTCCATCCAACCTCACTGAGCTCAAGCTGTTTTGCAAGGAGGAATGGGAAAAAAATTCTGTCTCTCGATGTGCAAAACTGATAGAGACATACCCCAAGCGACTTACAGCTGTAATCGCAGCAAAAGGTGGCGCTACAAAGTATTAACTTAAGGGGGCTGAATAATTTTGCACGCCCAATTTTTCAGTTTTTGATTTGTTAAAAAAGTTTGAAATATCCAATAAATGTCGTTCCACTTCATGATTGTGTCCCACTTGTTGTTGATTCTTCACAAAAAAATACAGTTTTATATCTTTATGTTTGAAGCCTGAAATGTGGCAAAAGGTCGCAAAGTTCAAGGGGGCCGAATACTTTCGCAAGGCACTGTATATATGTGTGTGTGTGTGTGTGTGTGTCTATAAAATTAACTTATGTGTGTGTGTTTCCTTTTGTAAAATGTGGCGCCTGACACGCTATCAATAAATTTGGGATTTTGACCAAATGAGCCACATTTACATGTCCTTAAAACAGCCTATAACAAATTACAAAAACACTATTCCTTGTGTTTTGATGTGTAGCATATGCAAAACTTTATAGCCTATTTTTTTCTTGGTTTTTACTTTCATAAAACAATACTTGTCCACCTCACTGTTCAGCTGTCAGAGATTTGAGCACTAAATGCATCAGCGCATTGTATGCATAGGCCTATAGGCTGTATGATATTAATATATAACAAATATAAACAAAGAGAAGCTTAGGCCTAGCCACAGAGAGAGAGAGAGATGCCGGCAGCATGCTACGACACCAACATGCGTTTCTTTATCCTTGTTAGATAGGCTATACAGATATAGGCGTACAGAAGGAGGCTATTTCGTTTTTTTTTTTTTTTTTTTAAAGATAAGCATTATACTGTTTGCCGGTGGACAATGTCTTCATATCATAGGCCTGCAGTGTAGGCTAAAAGCCACACCAAACCTTCACAAAAGTTTCCAAACTGTATTAATATCAAAAGACTTACTTTTATCAAAAGTAAGTCAAGCCATTGTTTATAGCGAAAATACGAGCAGGATATTACTGTATAACAGCAAACACAACGTTACAGTTGGAACTTAATTTGGCCAAAGCAAATGGCTCAACAGAATGAAACCAAACACTTGCAAACTGGTTTAAACCTTCACAAAAGTTTTGAACAGGCTAGATTGCAGCAACTACCAAAAAAGGCTAGTGCCTCCTGTAAACCCACAAATGATAGCAATAGGCTAATGATATTTATTTGACAAAAGGTCTACTTATAACATCAACTGAATATAGAGCACACAATAAAAAATACAGATTTAACTTCATTTAGCCAACAAAAATGTCTCAACAGAATGAAACAAATTATGTTTTGCATATTTAAAAAACTGGTTTAGATTAATAAACAGGTCTACAATAATAACAATGATATACAATAATAATAATGATAAAACTAATTATTATAAATAAGAAGGGACAAAAATTGTATCCTACTTGCATTTGGTCATTTGTGTGGTATGAAAAAATATTCTACTAATGTCTTCTATCATGTAAATGACATAGAATAGCATGAAATGTATTTATAAGAGGCCTGTGGAAATCCTAAACATGTGTCTGCTCAACTGTATGTCACTACTCAAATGTGATTATAGATTCTGTCCCCAACTCCCCCCGAAACTCAAAACATCTTCCTGCGGCTATGCCCCTGTTGTCTACTGCTCCAATGTCTTCTTTTGCTAATGGATGATTGGTTTTACGATGACCCCGTCAGGCTCACTCAGTAACCAAAATGTTACCTTTGTTTCTGATTAGAATATCCATGCAATGTTTAAAATATATGAAACTAATGAAATGTTATAATTGATATACCTACCATGATGATAAACCAGAGAAATGCGATCAAACTTATACCCCACATTTCCTGGGTATGTGTAGGTGTAGGAGGGAGGGCAGTTCAAGCAGTTACTGACTATAAATGTTGATCTTCTCATATGTGCATTTCCTGGCAACTGAGGATAGGTGAATCTAGAAAGATAGACTAGAGCAAAGTACCAGTTAGACACACAATACAAAGACTTGTGTGAAACAATTGAATACTGCATTTATTGCAGCTTTACATTGGGCTTCAGACATATTTGAATCAAAATAAATCTACTGCAAAGGATACATTTAACATGGTGAGCATCATACAATGGTATCCAAAATGGCATTTTTTGTTGTTGTTTTAGGACAGGTGGGTGTACTTAAGATAAGATGAAGATTGTTGAATGCTAGGATATCTCATGAGTTGGACCATATCTTTGCTCTGACTTGTCTGTTGTTGTCTCTGTGCCACAGGCAGCTGGTGAGAGAATGAATGCTGATGACTGCAATGGACATTCATATATGTCAGGTAAGCAGAAAACTAAAAGTATTTTAAAGACTGGATAGATTAGAGAGTTTAATAGTCACATGTACAGGGTTGCAGATGTAATTACAGGGTACAGTGAAATTATTGACCTCCGAGATACAACAATGCAGGACAAAATGAAATAAAACATTACCAATATAATAAAAATAGATAATAATATAAATAATTATATATACATATTAACAATGTAATGATGGGGACAGGGAGAGCAGGTAGCTGACTATTCAGCAGCCTGATGGTCTGAGGGTAAAAGCTATTGGCCAGACTGACAGTTGCCATGATGCTCCTATACTGCCCGCGTCTGAGTGATGGAAATGGGGAGAACAGGCCATGGCTCGGGTGGATGGGGACGCTGATGATCTACTTGGCCTTCCTGCAACACCTGGTGTTGTAGGTGTCCTAAAGGACAGGCAGTGTATCCAGTATAAGAACATAAAATGGCATCAAATGTCCCAACATTACATTGTGTTCAAAAAGAAAGGAGGACCAAGGCACTCTTCATATAATCATTTAAAATGCCTTTATTTGTATGGCATGTTCAATAGAAACAAGGTTTTAAAAAATCACAATTACATTGTGTTCACTTCACAGCCAGTGGAGGAGAGACAGCGACGGAGCATGGTGATTTCTGTGGAGGTCTGAGGGTTCCGGCCGTGAGAACTCAACAGTCCTCTCTCAACCAATCTCTCGGTGGTCAGTCATCTTTTTAAGTCTCTTATCTGTGTATCTACAGTATAGAACCTATTGAATGTACTGTATAATATATCACATGCAAAACTGACTGAAAGTTATAAAGAACACCAGCAGTTATCTCACTTGAGGAATTATTTCCATATGATATATTTTGGTATTTCAATTTATAAAGATTTACTTAATTGCAATAAAACAAAACACATTTCCCATCCCTTTCCCTATATCGTTCCATATGCTAAGTTATGATGAAGTTTTTGAACAAAGTTTCTCTCCCCTGTCTCCACTCTACCCAGTGAACTCTATTAAGGTAGAGGAGGACAGTGACAATGAGCCTGTTGGTGCTCTACAGCCAGAGAGGAGAAAAGGAGAGAGTGATGACAGAGAGGACACAATAGAAGACGGGAGTGGAGAGCTGGGAGGAAGGGTGGGTCGAGGGAGTGCAGGAAGTGGTTACGGGGAGCTGGCCAGTCCTCAGCCTGCATCCCCTGGTCCCATCCGACTGCCCAATGGGAAGCTCCAATGTGACGTGTGTGGAATGAACTGTATCGGGCCCAATGTACTGATGGTGCACAAGCGCATCCACACAGGTGAGACCAGATAAACAGACAACAGAGTAGGTTGAAAAATCCCCCTAGAAGACAACGGGAAAGTTTCTATTCAGTTTCCTGAACTGAAAACTGTATTGACCCCAAGCCCGATAGGTCTTTGTGTTCCTCATCAACATGATCCCTTTGACTTTTCTTTACATGGTGTCCATATGGTCCATACATTTTGACTGAATATTGCTCCACTGCTTTGTTCCAAGGTGATAGTAGGATTTGGAAAAAAAGACTGTCCATGTTGTTGTCAGGTGAGCGTCCGTTCCAGTGTACCCAGTGTGGAGCCTCCTTCACCCAGAAGGGGAACCTGCTGCGCCACATAAAGCTGCACTCTGGAGAGAAACCCTTTAAATGTCCCTTCTGTAACTACGCCTGTCGCCGCCGGGACGCACTCTCTGGACACATCCGCACACACACTGGTAAGACACAGTAGCCTGCTTTCTAATGTCAAGCCAGGAAACTGGTAAGAGCATTTGGGCTCTAAGTGGGCTCAGTGGGACTAGATGGGGAATAGAGCTGCTACCAGCCGCAGTCCCACTGTGTTGTGTAATTACAGTGTATTGTAATAGCGAGTCATCTGTTCTCACAGTGTCTTCAATTCAATAATTTTTTGGGGTCCAATTGGATTTAGAATAACAAAATCATATATTTCTTGCAAAAAAGTCCATTCATCTCTCTAGAATGGGGCTCAGAGGAAATAGACAAATATCTATTGTCTTTACAGGAATGTACTTTACCACACGTGCAAAATATGACATTTAAATGTATTCAAAACAGGATGTCCTGTTGGTGTTTTTCAATTTAATGAAGACATGCATTCAACAGGTGTTGATAGAGAAAGGCAGAGCAAGGTGGGCCTGCTGTTCTGAACAAATAATTTCAGTTTCAAAGAAAAGCTAACTTGCAAACCTCAGATTTCGGCGAAATGACGTCAGTCTCTGACTGCTCGGTAAAGGTGGAACATTGCGGTGGCAAGTTGGGTCTTTTAAAACGTCAAAGGTGTGGAACAGAGAACAATTTCTGGAATTCACAGAGAAGGGGGAGTCCATACCCATATGGAAAAGATATATATATATATATATATACACACACACACACACACACACACACACACACACACACACACACACACACACACACACACACACACACACACACACACACACACACACACACACACACACACACAAGATTCTTATATAGGTTATACCTGGAACATGTTAGTAATACATACGGTAGCAAATACACTGAGAAAATTCATAGAAGATTCTTGTAATATATTACTTATATGGGTGGGTAACATTTACACATAACAAAAATGTTCCATGTATTATATAAATCAAATCAAATCATATCTGATTGGTCACATACACATGGTTAGCAGATGTTATTGCGAGTGTAGCAAAATGCTTCTGCTTCTAGTTCCGAAAGTGCAGTAATATCTAACAAGTAATCTAACAATTTCCTAACAACTACCTAATACACACAAATCTAAAGTGGTGAATAAGAATATGTACTGATAAATATATGGATGAGCGATGGCCGATCGGCATAGGCAAGGTGCAATAGATGGTATAAAATACAGTATATACAGTGCCTTGCGAAAGTATTCGGCCCCCTTGAACTTTGCGACCTTTTGCCACATTTCAGGCTTCAAACATAAAGATATAAAACTGTATTTTTTTGTGAAGAATCAACAACAAGTGGGACACAATCATGAAGTGGAACGACATTTATTGGATATTTCAAACTTTTTTAACAAATCAAAAACTGAAAAATTGGGCGTGCAAAATTATTCAATTTAAAGAAGAAGTTACAGGTCTGTGAGAGCCAGAAATCTTTCTTGTTTGTAGGTGACCAAATACTTATTTTCACCACAATTTGCAAATAAATTCATTAAAAATCCTACAATGTGATTTTCTGGATTTTTTTTCTCATTTTGTCTGTCATAGTTGAAGTGTACCTATGATGACAATTACAGGCCTCTCTCGTCTTTTTAAGTGGGAGAACTTAGACAATTGGTGGCTGACTAAATACTTTTTTGCCCCACTGTATGTACGGCAGGACCAAATCGGAAAGATAGGTAGGAGCAAGCCCATGTAATGCTTTGTAGGTTAGCAGTAAAACCTTGAAATCAGCCCTTGCCTTAACAGGAAGCCAGTGTAGGGAGGCTATCACTGGAGTAATATGATAAAAATGTTTGGTTCCTGTCAGGATTCTAGCAGCCGTATTTAGCACTAACTGAAGTTTATTTAGTGCTTTATCCGGGTAGCCGGAAAGTAGAGCATTGCAGTAGTCTAACCTAGAAGTAACAAAAGCATGGATTAATTTTTCTGCATCATTTTTGGACAGAAAGTTTCTGATTTTTGCAATGTTACGTAGATGGAAAAAAGCTGTCCTTGAAACAGTCTTAATATGTTCGTCAAAAGAGAGATCAGGGTCCAGATTAACGCCGAGGTCCTTCACAGTTTCATTTGAGACGACTGTACAACCATCAAGATTAATTGTCAGATTCAACAGAAGATCTATTTGTTTCTTGGGACCTAGAACAAGCGTCTCTGTTTTCTCCGATTTTAAAAGTAGAAAGTTTGCAGCTATCCACTTCCTTATGTCTGAAACACAGGTTTCTAGCGAGGGCAATTTTGGGGCTTCACCATGTTTCATTGAAAAATATATAGGTAAAATATATAGTGAAAACAATAGTGGTCCTAAAACGGAACCTTGAGGAACACTGAAATGTACAGTTGATTTGTCAGAGGACAAACCATTCACAGAGACACGAGAGACAATAACTTGATGCCGACACATCTTTCTAGCTGATTTACACACTGAAGCTATGTTGTGCTTGGTGACCTCTGACTGTTTCATCCTAACATCGTTGGTGCCGACGTGGATAACAATATCCCTATACTCTTTACACTCGCCAGTTTTAGCTTTAGCCAGCACCATCTTCAGGTTAGCCTTAACGTCAGTAGCCCTGCCCCCTGGTAAACAGTGTATGATCGCTGGATGATTAGTTTTAAGTCTAATACTGCAGTTAATGGAGTCGCCAATGACTAGGGTTTTCAATTTGTCAGAGCTAATGGTGTTGAATTGAGGGCGGCGCAACTCAATGTTAGGGAGGTGTTCCTAGTGTTTGGTATACTCAGTGTATAAAAACAATACACTTTTGTTATAAAATTCATAGATGACTTATATAAATCATATTTTGTCTCATATGTCATACAATATCCATGTAGGAAAGTGGCCACTAATATGTCATACAAGGGCAAACATACACCATTTCAATATTGACATAGAATATACATACAAACCATGTATTTGTATCTTACCTGATTCTTACTAGATTTTTGTGCAAATAATCTACTTCTGCCATACAAGATTCATATTGTATTCTCATGCTTTTCCATATGGTAGGCTAACGTCTAGGTCATGAATAAGTATTAAAGGATGTAATAAAACTTAAATTATGCACAACTACATGTAACTTTTTATTTGACTTACTTTCAGAAATAACTAACTTTCCTAGGACATAATATCAATAGTCTGGTCATATTTTGTAGATCTCATTTTACCAAAACAGACCAAAAGAGAAGCATGGGTGACCCATTGACTGACCCATGAATTGATGTGTTTCTGTGCTGCAGTGCCCTCTCTGACAGTGGGTAAACCTTACAAGTGCAGTTACTGTGGTCGTAGCTACAAGCAACAGATCACCCTGGAAGAACACCTTGAACGCTGCCACAACTACCTAAAGTGTCTACAGAACCATCAGCCAGCACTCAGCACTGAACACACTGCACAGGGTAACATACACACAGACTCTTAATGTCAAATATACAGGGTAACACACATTGACTGTCATCATCCACACAAACACAAGATTACAGAAATACACTTTGCTCTTTCATGTTGTGTTAGTTCAGTCTGAGCTCACTGGACAAAGTCAATGTGAACCAGAAAATACATCTGTTTTTGCATTCTGATGTCAATGTGTATTTGAACAGAGTCTGTTGTGTTTTGTCCCCAGGTATGGAGCCGATGTCTGAGCCAGAGGCTGTCCTCCAGCCGTCCACTGAGAAACTGTCTTTTATAGACAGACTGGTGAACACCATCACCAAACGCAAGAGGTCCACTCCACAGAAGTTTCTGGGTGAGTTTTCCCTTGTTTATATATGTCCATGTTCCTGAAGGTATTGAAACCCAACAGTGCTTTAACATGACGATAGTCTTATGATTCTGAGGTTGTCAACACTGATGTGCGCTTTTCTTTACAGGAGAAAAGCACATGAGGCTCAACGAGCCTGATATAACTTCTGAACTATCCCCTGGTCCTGAAAAGGAAAAGGATGGGGACCTGCACTCTGCACCCAACTCTCACCTTGAGGGAGAGGCTGGTGATGCAGGGTTAGTGGGGATGGGGGGCAGGTATCTCCACATGTATGGAGGTGATGACGACCCTGGGTCTGAGCCACCTCAGCTGGCCCTGCCCCTGCCCTACTCTGCCTGCCTGTCTGACCCCAGCCCAGTCAGCAGCTCTGTTTATAGCCACCCGATTCCTCTGGGTCCCCAGGTCAATGGAGCCGTAGGTGGGCGTGGAGGTGGGGTAGCGGCCAGGTTTGTGGAGCTCGCTGGACGGGAAGCAGGCGAGGGACACAAGGACATACCCTCAGGTCAGAGCCCCACGGTCAGCAATGGCTACAGCAATGGCCCCAGCAATGGCTGCCATGATTTCAAAGACAAGTCCGACACAGAGAGCAAAGCAGAGGAGCAGCAGAGCACCGGTGTTACAGCTCCAACCAGCAACTCCAACAACCACCACTTCCTCCCTAACCTTCAGTACGTAGCCCCAGCCCTGCCCAGCAGCCATCGCGACCGCCGTCCAAACCCCAATCCCAGACACGCCCAAGACCCAGATATAGAGAGGGAGAGAGGGTACACCGACACCACCATCCCCACCACTGTGAAGGGATCGGGGAGCCCTGGTCCAGGGTCACCATCCATCTCCGGGGAAACTTCGATACAGGTACAGGTGGTGGACAGGGAGGGACGAGCGGTGCGGTCATTCCGCTGTGAGCACTGTCGCATGTTCTTCCTGGACCACGTGATGTTCACCATCCACATGGGCTGCCACGGATTCCACCAGCCTTTCCAGTGCAACGTCTGTGGCCACTGCAGCTGCAACCGCTACCAGTTCACCTCGCACATCATCCGCGGGGAGCACCAGGTGGGCTGAGGATGGGAGCACCAGGTGGGCTGAGGACGGGAGTACCAGGTGGGCTGAGGACGGGAGTACCAGGTGGGCTGAGGACAGGAGCACCAGGTGGGCTGAGGACAGGAGCACCAGGTGGGCTGAGGACGGGAGCACCAGGTGGGCTGAGGACAGGAGCACCAGGTGGGCTGAGGACGGGAGTACCAGGTGGGCTGAGGACAGGAGTACCAGGTGGGCTGAGGACAGGAGCACCAGGTGGGCTGAGGACAGGAGCACCAGGTGGGCTGAGGACAGGAGTACCAGGTGGGCTGAGGACAGGAGTACCAGGTGGGCTGAGGACAGGAGTACCAGGTGGGCTGAGGACGGGAATACCAGGTGGGCTGAGGACAGGAGCACCAGGTGGGCTGAGGACAGGAGCACCAGGTGGGCTGAGGACGGGAGCGAAGGGGGAGAGTCGGTCCCAACTGCCCTACCCCTTAGCCCTTCCCCTTCAATGTTTACACATCTGAAGGATCTGGATAGGTATAATCAGTGTAGTGGTGGAGATTTCACTGTATTGCTTCCACATTACAAGGGAGTGGGAGTGAATTGAGACCGGCTGGGGGTGAAGGGGGTGGGTGGGGCGAGGGAAAGGCAGGGGTGTCTGCTTCTTTGAGGTGACATGGGCTGCTTGTTCTGCACCAGATTACACACAGAGACACCCATTGCCTTAACTGTTACATAGAAGTAACCCAGGATGATCTTGTTGTGACTGAGAGAAGGCATATTGTTTACAACTGTTAATGTAATGACGGAGTATGTGATCATGTGTAAAGGACATTATGAACATGAAATATCCTGCCTTAGGTGATGTGGATCCTTCACTGTGGATGGTTACAGATTTTAACCATGGAGATTAAGAAGAAAGCTAATAGGGGCCTTATAATACTGGTCTAGATCAGACTGTTGACCCATGTCCAGTGATGGATAGGGCTCGACTGAGGTGGTCAGGTAGACGAGGCTGCTACATTTAATGGAGGATTGCACTTCTAGATTATTGGCTTGAATGTGATAATAGCGTGACGTGAAAACTACTTTTAACTTTGGAGGGTATTCAATCAATCAGTCAAATGTATTTATAAAGCCCTTTTTACATCAGCCGACGTCACAACGTGCTGTACAGAAACCCAGCCTAAAACCCCAAACAGCAAGCAATGCAGGTGTAGAAGCACGGTGGCTAGAAACAACTCCCTAGAAAGGCAGGAACCTAGGAAGAAACCTAGAGAGGAACCAGGTTCTGAGGGGTGGCCAGTCCTCTTCTGGCTGTGCCGAGTGTAGATTATAACAGTGCGTTGCCAATATGTTCAACCCCATCCACTCTGCCAAAGCACAGCCCCCACACCATTAGAGGTATATCTTCAAACCACCAACTTACTACCCTGAGACAAGGCTGAGTAAAGCCCACGAAGATCTCCCCCACAGCACGAACCTGAGGGGGGCGCCAACCCAGACAGGAAGATCACGTCAGTGACTCAACCTACTTAAGTGATGCACCCCTCCTAGGGACGGCATGGAAGAGCACCAGTAAGCCAGTGACTCAGCCCTCCTAGGGACGGTATGGAAGAGCACCAGTAAGCCAGTGACTCAGCCCCCATAATAAAGTCAGAGAATCCCAGTGGAGAGTGGAACAGGTCAGGCAGAGACAGCAGGGGCAGTTCGTCGCTCCAGTGCCTTTTCGTTCACCTTCAGACCCCTGGGCCAGACTACACTCAATCATAGGACTTACTGAAGAGATGAGTCTTCAATAAAGACTTAAAGGTCGAGACCAAGTCTGTCTCTCACATGGGTAGGCAGACCATTCCATAAAAATGGAGCTCTATAGGAGAAAGTCCTGCCTCCAGCTGTTTGCTTAGAAATTCTAGGGACAATTAGGAGGCCTGCGTCTTGTGACCGTAGCGTACGTATGAACGGCAGGACCAAATCGGAAAGATAGATAGGAGCAAGCCCATGTAATGCTTTGTAGGTTAGCAGTAAAACCTTGAAATCAACCCAGCCTTAACAGGAAGCCAGTGTAGAGAGGCTAGCACTGGAGTAATATGATATATTTTTTTGGTGGTTCTAGTCAAGATTCTAGCAGCCGTGTTTAGCACTAACTGAAGTTTATTTAGTGCTTTATCTGGGTAGCCTGAGAGTAGATCGTTGCAGTAGTCTAATCTACAAGTGACAAAAGCATGGATTAGCATTTCCACATAGTATTTGGACAGAAAGTTTCAGATTTTTGCAATGTTACGAAAATGGAAAAAAACTGTCCTTGAAATATTCTTGATATGTTCATCTATTTTTCCTCCTGAGATTGCACTGATAAATTACAATGTAATGCTTTTAAAAAAATGACTTTGTATAGGAAGAATGCTCTTTAAACCAGACAAAGTGTTTTTTTTATAGGGTCTTATTTATGAAAAGGGGTCATCTACAGAACTGGGTACTCTAATTGGTCTGTCCCTCTCCTCTTAAAATTGGTGCTGAATTGACCATTGTTAGGTCCTTGTTTGGTTAATCATGTCACATGACCTTTATTTAAAGCTTTTTCATCAAACTGTCCCTTTTCTTTTATGTCAGATGTCCAGCACTGTCCTCAGACAATTGTCATCGAATTCTCATTTCTGGAAAAGGCTTAAAATAGAGGTTCAAATCCAGGTCATATAACATGATTAACCGAAACACAGGGCCCTAACCATTGTGACTAAGGTTGTCATCTCCATCCTAATTTAGAGGTGACTCAGATGTGAACATCCACAGAACTGTGTAATTTCGCACTGAATGGTTCAGGAAACAAGGACAATGTCTTGATGGGTTGACTCCAGTTGCACAAATGGACAGTGAGAAAAGTACTTAAAATATTTCAGCCTATTTTTATGAAGTTTATCACTTTTGTATAGTTATGTGAATATCTATATGTTGTAGTGTGACACATTTAGCATAGCCTTGGTAGATGTGATCAGCTTCAGCTATATCCCAAGTCCAGCCACAGCGTAAGCAACCCATTGGTCCAGAAAAGGTTACCTCCTGTGATTTTAAAGCAACCGAAAACCTCAATGTATTTGTTTCCCATCGCAGTGTGGGGACTGGTGAACAATGTTTGAGACCAAATTCAGTATTTTATGTGAAATGTTTTCTGTTTTTATCATGTGAACAAATTAATATCTATTGTACTGTGAATGCACTTGATGTACATAGGATAATTCTATGACATATGAGTGAGAAAATGTAATTATCAGATTCTTATTTATCCTTTCCAGTGGCAGGTAGCCTAGCAGTTAAGAGCTTTGGGACAGTATTTAAAAGGTCGACTAGGGGGGAAAAAAATCTGCCAATGTGCACTTCAGCAAGACACTTAACCCTAATTGCGCATGTAAGTCGCTCTGGATAAGAGTTTGCTAAATTATTAAAATGTAAAACGTGTGTGATGACAAATTAATTCTGTATGAACTGTGAAGGAGCAGGTTAGTAACCTCAAGGATAGTTAGGCCTTCATTTAATTGCAATGTTGTAGAAATATTTTGTGAGAAGAAATGTAACATGACAAAGAACTATTTACCTCAAGATAAGAGACACGAAACTGCCTCATTCTTTGAAATAAGTTACTTTTGGTATCAAGTGCTTTTATGGTGTGCAACCTAACACTGTTCCAAGTAACGCATGTCCAATAAAATACATGATGTTCTGATTGCACATTGTGTTCTCATTAATGTGACATTCAATATAAAGCAGATATTGATATGGCTCTTCTACCAAGTTGGTATACAAATGTAACACTTCGGAGACATACAATTAAATCACTTTTATTTGTTTACATAAAAATGATATTGATCCCTAGGATGGTCAATGACATTAACCCATGGGCTTTGGAGGAGGTCTTGGGGCACCACCCTAGAAGGGAGAATAAATATGTTTAGTCAAATATTCAGAACATGCTTTTAATCTACTTTCTCTTAACTTCCTGTCCTTATAGGAGCTTCAGGATTCAGACTAGGTTCATTTAAATAGATTCAGATTGTGCATTCAGGTTTGTAATCAATAAGTTGATTTTGCGAATTGACTAGTCAATGTCAAATTAACTTGACATTCTTATACTACATGGTTTTGGATTGAAAGCCCACCCAACACGCTCTTCCAGAATCTATGCAATCACATGGAACCCAGTACTTCCAGTTGTTTGAGTAAAGGGATGTGCATTATTGAGATGCTTAACTTCACTAGGGGTTAAAAGGCATAGCCAAGTACACAGTGCTATAACTTACGCTGGGCCTGAAGCGGGGTGGTGGTGTGCGGTCCTTCCTGGCCTCGGTGGAGCGATTCCTCACCACCTTGCTGTGGATGGCACAGCTCACACAGTAGTGCAGCTTCACATACAGTTTGGGCAGCACGTAAGCTGGAGAGGGGAGATAACAATAAAGGCAGGGTTAGAGCAATGACCCCTCACAGTTAGGCCAGAATATTGATACTACAGTAGCCATTAATTAAAATTAAACCATTGTAGTCTAGGTCACAGAGGCATTCAATCCAGCCATAACATGTGTACAGGGAAAATGTAGAGCTCATGATACTTTCACATGTCATCCAGTAAAATGTTCCCAAAGCTACAGATGTATAAAAATAAAAACACTTCCAAAAACCAGATTTCAGAATCTGAAGAGACTGACATTCCACCCTCCTTATACTGGATACATCAATATTTTGTATGTTTCTATTGACATTCAGCAGCTACTTACCATCGAACACGCTGGCCTCTGTGATGTCCCTCACAGCAGCAGCCTCGACAATGTTTCTGATGACAAACTTCTTGATGGCCTTGTCCTTGGGAACGCACCGGGCACAGTTGGTGCAGCGGATGGGCTGGACATGTCCACGTCCCTTCTTGGCACGGCCATTGTTCCTTCTCTTCTTAGTCTGGGGAGAAGATATCAGTTATTTACTTAACCTTTATTTAACTATCCAAGTCAGTTAAGACCAAATTCTTATTTACAATGACGGCCTATCCGGGCCAAACCCTCCCCTAACCCAGATGATTCTGAGCCGATTGTGCTCCGCCCTATGGGACTCCCAATCACGGCCGGTTGTTATACAGCCCGGTATCGAACCAGGGTCGGCTGTGACAACTCCAGGACTGAGATGGAGCCACAGTTAGATTTAACACTATAAAACCAATGTGACAGCCAGCAACAAGCCATGTCTCGGGACCTGGCTTACAACGTTCCTGAACTGATCAGATAATACAAATTCAACGCGATGTATATATATATATATAATCGATTTCCCCTATTCATCTGTGCCACATTATTCTGATAACGAAAACACTAAAAGTGTTTGCGCCCAGGAAACATGAATGCGTTAACTTAGCTAGTTTCCAAGCTAAACTACTACTAGCTAGCCAACCAACGTCAAAATCTATTATTGCTGATTATCTGTTTTCTAGCTATCCAACCAACTGTGTCGATAGACTAACCGATTATTATTCTGCTTGAATATACAGTTTGGCGCCGATCACCTGGTTGACAATTTATATCAATGCATTCCGATAGTTTGCAACCGGGGTCGTCTAACAGCCACACAAATCAAGCGCGTGCCTGTTGTGGCAGCATGCGGCTAACTAGCTAACCATATTTCACATCATTCCTAGATAGAAAAAACATTTTAAACACTAAATCTGAAAAATGTATTACATATTACTTTTTCTATACATAAACGACCAATCCAGTGGTGTATTTTCGTGTGTTTATTTCATTTCAACAGACTGGGCCTGTAGAAGAATCAGAGAAGCCTTACCATCGTGTCACGTAAGGGTGGAAAGAGAACGAGCCGGAAATGGGAGGAGAATTCATGTCTTCCGTCTGACAGGAGAGCAATGCGCATGTGCACATCCAATGTGCGTATTGTGTGGACGTCCACTTGATGTCACTATTGACCGATTTATGAGATCACGCTTGAACAGCTGTTCTTTAACATACTGAACAAAAATATAAACGCAACAAGCAACACTTTTAAAGATTTTACTGAGTTACTGTTCATATAAGGAAATCAGTTAATTGAAATACATTAATTAGGTCCTAATCTATGGATTTCACATGACTGGGAATACATATATGCACAGATACCTTAATGCTGGTCACAGATACCTTAAAAAGAATGTAGGAGCGTGGATCAGAAAATTAGTCCGTTTCTGGTGTGACCACCATTTGCCTCATGTAGCAAGACAGATCTCCTTTGCATATAGTTGACCAGGCTGTTGATTGTGGCCTGTGGAATGTTGTCCCACTCCTCTTCAATGGCTGTGCGAAGATGCTGGATATTGGCGGGAACTGGAACACGCTGTCGTACAAGTAAATCCAGAGCATCCCAAACATGCTCAATGGGTGACACGTCTGGTGAGTATGCAGGCCACAAGAACTGGGACATTTTCAGCTTCAGGGAATTTTGTACAGATCCTTGCGACATGGAGCTGTGCATTAAAATGCAATTGTGTTCGTTTTCCGTAGCTTAAGCCTGCCCGTAGCATAACCTCACTGCCACCACGGGGCACTCTGTTCACAACATTGACACTAGCAAACCAATTGCCCACACAACGCCGTACACGTGGTCTGCAGTTGTGAGGCTGCTTGGACGTACTGCCAAATTCTCTAAAATGGCTTAGGGTAGAGAAATTAATATTCAATTATCTGGCAACAGCTCTGGTGGACATTCCTGCAGTAATCATGCAAATTGCACGCTCACCAAAAACTTTGGACAACTGTGGCATTGTACTGTGTGAAAAAACTGCACATTTTAGTGGCCTGTCAGGTGGAAAGGTTATCTTGACAAAGGATAAAATGCTCACTAACAGGGATGAAAATTTGTGCACAAAGTTTGAGATAAATAAGCTTTTTGTGCATAAGGATGATATTAGTCCTGCTTATGTGCTAATTTCATGTGTTGTGTGTCTGGTGATGATTCTTACTCGTTTTGCACTAAGGCAAAGACACTTCTAGGGACTCTAAATCCCTTTGTCTATACTCTATCCTAGGGACTCTAAATCCCGTTGTCTATACTCTATCCTAGGGACTCTAAATCCCTTTGTCTATACTCTATCCTAGGGACTCTAAATCCCTTTGTCTATACTCTTTCCTAGGGACTCTAAATCCCTTTGTCTATACTCTATCCTAGGGACTCTAAATCCCTTTGTCTATACTCTATCCTAGGGACTCTAAATCCCTTTGTCTATACTCTATCCTAGGGACTCTAAATCCCTTTGTCTATACTCTATCCTAGGGACTCTAAATCCCTTTGTCTATACTCTATCCTAGGGACTCTAAATCCCTTTGTCTATACTCTATCCTAGGGACTCTAAATCCCTTTGTCTATACTCTATCCTAGGGACTCTAAATCCCTTTGTCTATACTCTATCCTAGGTACTCTAAATCCCTTTGTCTATTCTCTATCTGCACATTTGTCTTTTGCTGGCAGCACTATTCACTCAGTCAAATTCTTTGTAAGTGTAAATGTTCTTGGGGAATAAATTGATTCTTATTCTGATTCACATGGAGGTGGTGGGTTACTGGTCAGATGACCTAGGGGGGAAATAGCGTTTCACATGGGAATTGCTTTTACTGATGATGGCATTTATTAAGTCATTGGCTACAATTGTATTCTGTTTTTAACCATTTTTTAAAGGTTTTACATTTGAGACAGCCTCACACTAAGGCCAGGACTAGTTAGGCCAAGGGCTAGGCAGGCCATTGCCATGATGACATATCACACTATTACTGAGCTCAGTTGGCTATCATCAATAACATAAAAGTAACTTGACTGTTATCCTGATAAAGTTGGTGGAAGAGAGAGGACAGATTCGGAGGGTGCAAGCCATAGGTAACGTCCCAAATTACACCCTATTCCCTACATCGTGCACTACTTTCGACCAGAGACTGACTACAGGGTCTACAGAGCCCTGGTCGAAAATAGTGCACGATGTAGGGAATAGGGTGCCTTTTGGGACGTCGCCTGATTGTCAGCCAATCTAAGTCAGGACAATGCTGCCTCTGGAAGCGATTACAGAGTTGGGTGAGCAGAGCAATGAGAAAAGGCTAGGGCCACCAGAGCCAGTGTCTGTGTGTGTTTATACGTTCCTTCTGTGTGTGTGTACACGTTCCTTCTGTGTGTGTGTGTGTGTATGTTTATTTAAACTTTTATTCTGTGTGTGTGTACACGTTCCTTCTCTCTGTGTGTGTGTGTACACGTTCCTTCTGTGTGTGTGTGTGTGTATGTGCTTTTGTTTGTGTGTGTGTGTGTATTGGAGAGGGCCTGTTGCAGCAGTTCTCAGCATGCATGCAGACTGGATGATGTGTGGCTCCTGTGGTTGGCTGTTCCCTGTGTCACTGCTGTTAAAAACCCAGTGCCAAAATAAATGTCTTCTTTACAGGGACCGGCTGCCAGACTCTGGGAGGGAAAGAAGAAATGTCTTCTTTACAGGGACCGGCTGCCAGACTCTGGGAGGGAAAGAAGAAATGTCTTCTTTACAGGGTCCGGCTGCCAGACTCTGGGAGGGAAAGAAGAAATGTATTTTTACAGGGTCCGGCTGCCAGACTCTGGGAGGGAAAGAAGAAATGTCTTTTTACAGGGTCCGGCTGCCAGACTCTGGGAGGGAAAGAAGAAATGTCTTCTTTACAGGGTCCGGCTGCCAGACTCTGGGAGG